>NW_021703778.1:10655589-10662121 GCF_005190385.1 Monodon monoceros
ATATATATATATATATATATATATATATATATATATATATATATGAATGACACCAGACAGAATCTTGGATCTACACACACACACAAAAAAACAGCTGCAAATGGAATAAATTTTAAAATATACAAATTTTATTTTTCAATGCTCTAAAAGATCAGACAATCAAAAGCAAAAATAGTAGCAGTCCATTATGCGGTTATAGTATGTAGAAAAGTAAAATAGCACCACAATAACACAAAGGGTTACAGAAAAAAAAATTGGAAAAATACTGCTGTATGGTCCTTACACTACCTGTGAAACAGTATAATATTTAAAGGTAGACTCTGAGTAATTAACATATATATTGTAAACCATAGGCAACCATTAAAATATTTTAAAGAAAAGGGTATAACTAAAAATCCAATATTAGATAATAAAAAATAATACCCAAAATTTTTAAAACAGGTCAGAAAAACAAGGAAAAACAAAGAACAGAAATAAAAATAGAAAATGCATAAGACATTATATGTTAATCCAAGCATATCATTAATTACATTAAATATAAATGATTTAAACAAAAAATTAAAAGACATTGTCAGATTGGATAAAATAGCAAGACCCAAATATAGCTATGTATAAGAAAACCCACTTTAAATGTAATACAAAAATAGGTTAAAAAAATAAGAACATAGCAAAATATATGCTATTCAAGCATGAATCAAAAGAAGGCTGGAAGCGCTGAACCAAGACGGCGGAGTAGAAGGACATGCTCTCACTCTCTCTTGCGAGAACACCAGAATCACAACTAGCTGCTGGACAATCATCAACAGAAGGACACTAGAACTCACCAAAAAAGATACCCCACATCCAAAGACAAAGGAGAAGCCACAATGAGACGGTAGGAGGGGCGCAATCACAGTGAAATCAAATCCCATAACTGCTGGGTGGGTGACTCATGGACTGGAGAACAATTCTACCACAGAAGGCCACCCACTGGAGTGAAGGTTCTAAGCCCCACATCAGGCTTCCCGAACTGGGGGTCCACCAATGGAAGGAGGAATTCCTAGAGAATCAAACTTTGAAGGCTAGTGGGATTTCATTGCAGGACTTCGACAGGACTAGGGGAAACAGAGACTCCACTCTTGGAGGGCACACACAAAGTAGTGTGTGCATCAGGACCCAGGGGAAGGAGCAGTGACCCAAGGGGAGACTGAACCAGACCTACCGGGCACTGTTGGAGGGTCTCCTGCAGAGGCGGGGGGTGGCTGTGGCTCAACGTGGGGACAAGGACACTGGCTGCATAAGTTCCGGGAAGTACTCCTTGGCTTGAGCCCTCCCAGAGTCTGCCATTAGCCCCACCAAAGAGCCCAGGTAGGCTCCAGTGTTGGGTTGCCTCCGGCCAAACCACCAACAGGGAGGGAACCCAGCCCCACCCATGAGCAGTCAAGCAGATTAAAGTTTTACTGAGCTCTGCCCACCAGAGCAACAGTCAGCTCTACCCACCACCAGTTCCTCCCATTAGGAAACTTGCAAAAGCCTCTTAGATAGCCATATCCACCAGACGGCAGACAGCAGAAGCAAGAACTACAATCCTGCAGCCTGTGAAACAAAAAACACATTCACAGAAAGACAGACAAGATGAAAAGGCAGAGGGCTACGTACCAAATGAAGGAACAAGATAAAACCCCAGAAAAACAACTAAATGAAGTGGAGATAGGCAACCTTCCAGAAAAAGAATTCAGAATAATGATAGTGAAGATGATCCAAGACCTCAGAAAAAGAATGGAGGCAAAGATCGAAAAGATGCAATAAATGTTTAATAAAGACCTAGAAGAATTAAAGAACAAACAGAGATGAACAATACAATAACTGAAATGAAAACTACACTACACTAAGGAATCAATAGCAGAATAACTGAGGCAGAAGAACGGATAAGTGACCTGGAAGACAGAATGGTGGAATTCTCTGCTGCGGAACAGAATAAAGAGAAAAGAATGAAAAGAAATGAAGACAGCCTAAGAGACCTCTGGGACAACATTAAATGCAACAACATTCGCATTATAGGGGTCCCAGAAGGAGAAAAGAGAGAGGAAGGACCAGAAAAAATACTTGAAGAGATTACAGTCAAAAACTTCCCTGACATGGGAAAGGAAATAGCCACTCAAGTCCAGGAAGCGCAGAGAGTCCCATACAGGATAAATCCAAGGAGAAACACGCCGAGACACATAGTAATCAAATTGGCAAAATTTAAAGACAAAGAAAAATTATTGAAACAGCAAGGGAAAAACAACAAATAATATACAAGGGAACTCCCATAAGGTTAACAGCTGATTTCTCAGCAGAAACTCTACAAGCCAGAAGGGTGTAGCATGATATACTTAAAGTGATGAGAGGGAAGAACATACAACCAAGATTACTCTACCCGGCAAGGATCTCATTCAGATTCGATGGAGAAATCAAAAGCTTTACAGACAAGCAAAAGCTAAGAGAATTCAGCACCACCAAACCAGCTCTACAACAAATGCTAAAGGAACTTCTCTAAATGGGAAACACAAGAGAAGAAAAGGACCTACAAAAACAAACCCAAAACAATTAAGAAAATGGTCATAGGAACATACATATCGATAATTACCTTAAATGTGAATGGCTTAAATGCTCCAACCAACAGACACAGGCTTGCTGAATTGATACAAAAACAAGACACATATATATGCTGTCTACAAGAGACCCACTTCAGATCTAGGGACACATACAGACTGAAAGTGAAGGGATGGAAAAAGATATTCCATGCAAATGGAAATCAAAAGAAAGCTGGAGGGCTTCCCTGGTGGCGCAGTGGTTGAGAGTCTGCCTGCCGAAGCAGGGGACACGGGTTCGTGCCTCGGTCTGGGAAGATCCCACATGCCGCGGAGCAGCTGGGCCCGTGAGCCATGGCCGCTAAGCCTGCGCGTCCGGAGCCTGTGCTCCGCAACAGGGGAGGCCGCAGTGGTGAGAGGCCCACGTACCACAAAAAAAAAGAAAGCTGGAGTATCAATACTCATATCAGATAAAATAGACTTTAAAATAAAGAATGTTACAAGAGACAAGGAAGGCCATTACATAATGATAAAGGGATCAATCCAAGAAGAAGATAAAACAATTATAAATATATATGCATCCAACATAGGAGCACCTCAATACATAAGGCAACTGCTAACAGCTATAAAAGAGGATATTGACAGTAACACAGTAATAGTAGGGGACTTTAACACCTCACTTACACCAATGGACAGATCATCCAAAATGAAAATAAATAAGAAAACACTAGCTTTAAATGACACAAGAGACCAGATAGATTTAATTGATATTTATAGGACATTCCATCCAAAAACAGCAGATTACACTTCCTTCTCAAGTGTGCACGGAACATTCTCCAAGATAGATCACATCTTGGGTCACAAATCAAGCCTCAGTAAATTTAAGAAAATTGAAATCATATCAAGCATCTTTTCTGACCACAACGCTATGAGATTAGAAATCAATTACAAGGAAAAAAACGTAAAAAACACAAACACATGGAAGCTAAACAATACGTTACTAAATAACCAAGAGATCACTGAAGAAATCAAACAGGAAATCTAAATATACCTAGAGACAAACGACAATGAAAACACAATGATCCAAAACGTATGGGATGTAGCAAAAGCAGTTCTAAGAGGGAAGTTTATAGCTATACAAGCCTACCTCAACAAACAACAAAAATCTCAAATAAAGAATCTAACCTTACACCTGAAGGAACTGGAGAAAGAAGAACAAACAAAACCCAAAGTTAGCAGACAGAAAGAAATCATAAAGATCAGAGCAGAAATAAATGAAATAGAAACAAAGAAAACAATAGCAAAGATCAATAAAATTAAAAGCTGGTTCTTTGAGAAGATAAACAAAATTGATAAACCATTAGCCAGACTCATCAAGAAAAATGGGGAGAGGACTCAAATCAATAAAATTAGAAATGAAAAGGGAGAAGTTACAACAGACACTGCAGAAATACAAAGCATCCTAAGAGACTACTACAAGCAACTCTATGCCAATAAACTGGACAACCTGGAAGAAATGGACAAATTCTCAAAAGGTATAACCTTCCAAGACTGAAGCAGGAAGAAGTAGAAAATATGAACAGACCAATCACAAGTAATGAAATTGAAACAGTGATTAAAAATCTTCCAACAGGGCCTCGCTGGTGGCGCAGTGGTTGAGAGTCCGCCTGCCAATGCAGGGGATATGGGTTCATGCCCCGGTCCGGGAAAACCCCACATGCGGTGGAGAAGCTGGGCCCGTGAGCCATGGCTGCTGAGCCTGCGCGTCCAGAGCCTGTGCTCCGCAACGGGAGAGGTCACAACAGTGAGAGGCCTGCGTACCGCAAAAAAAAAAAAGATCTTCCAACAAACAAAAGTCCAGGACCAGATGGCTTCACAGGTGAATTCCATCAAACATTTAGAGAAGGGCTATCACCCATGCTTCTCAAGCTCTTCCAAAAAACTGCAGAGAAAGGAACTCTCGCAAACTCATTCTATGAGGCAACCATCACCCTGATACCAAAACCAGACAAAGACGTCACAAAGAAAGAAAACTACAGACCAATATCACTGATGAAAATAGATGCAAAAATCCTCAACAAAATACTAGCAAACAGAATCCAACAACACATTAAAAGGATCATACACCATGATCAAGTGGGATTTATCCCAGGGATGCAAGGATTCTTCAATATATGTAGATCAATCAATGTGATACACCATATTAACAAATTGAAGGAGAAAAACCATGTGATCATCTCAATAGATGCAGAAAAAGCTTTTAACAAAATTCAACACCAATTTATGATAAAAACTCTCCAGAAAGTGGGCATAGAGGGAAAGTACCTCAACATAATAAACGCTATATATGACAAACCCACAGCAAACATCATTCTCAATGGTGAAAAACTGAAAGCATTTCCTCTAAGATCAGGAACAAGACAAGGATGTCCACTCTCACCACTATTATTCAACACAGTTTTGGAAGTCCTAGCCATAGCAATCAGAGAAGAAAAAGCAATAAAAGGAATACAAATTGGAAAAGAAGTTAAAGTGTCACTGTTTGCAGATGATATGATACTATACATAGAGAATCCTAAAGATGCCACCAGAAAACTACTAGAGCTAATCAATGAATTTGGTAAAGTTGCAGGATACAAAATTAATGCACAGAAATCTCTTGCATTCCTATACACTAATGATGAAAAATCTGAACGAGAAATTAAGGAAACACTCCCATTTACCACTGCAACAAAAAGAATAAAATACCTAGGAATAAACCTACCTAGGGAGACAAAAGACCTGTATGCAGAAAACTATAAGACACTGATGAAAGAATTTAAAGATGATACCAACAGATGGAGAGATATACTATGTTCTTGGATTGGAAGAATCAATACTGTGAAAACGAGTATACTACCCAAAGCAATCTACAGATTCAATGCAATCCCTATCAAATTGCCAATGGCATTTTTTACGGAACTAGAACAAAAAGTCTTAAAATTTGTATGGAGACACAAAAGACCCCGAAGAGCCAAAGCAGTCTTGAGGGAAAAAAATGGAGCTGGAGGAATCAGAGTCCCTGACTTCAAACTATACTATAAAGCTACAGTAATCAAGACAATATGGTACTGGCACAAAAAAAGAAACATAGATCAATGGAACAAGATAGAAAGCCCAGAGATAAACCCACGCACCTATGGTCAACTAATCTCTGACAAAGGAGGCAAGGATATACAGTGGAGAAAAGACAGTCTCTTCAATAAGTGGTGCTGGGAAACTGGACAGCTACATGTAAAAGAATGAAATTAGAACACTCCCTAACACCATACACAAAAATAAACTCAAAATGGATTCAAGACCTAAATGTAAGACCAGACACTATAAAACTCTTAGAGGAAAACATAGGCAGAACACTCTTTGACATAAATCACAGCAAGATCTTTTTTGATCCACCTCCTAGAGTCATGGAAATAAAAAATAAACAAATGGGACCTAATGAAACTTCAAAGCTTTTGCACAGCAAAGGAAACCATAAACAAGACGAAAAGACAACCCTCAGATTGAGAGAAAATATTTGCAAACAAAATCAATGGACAAAGGATTACTCTCCAAAATATATAAACAGCTCATGCAGCTCACTATTCAAAAAACAAACAACCCAATCCAAAAATGGGCAGAAGACCTAAACAGACATTTCTCCAAAGAAGACATACAGATGGCCAAGAAGCATATGAAAAGCTGCTCAACATCACTAATTATTAGAGAAATGCAAATCAAAACTACAATGAGCTACCACTTCACAGCAGTTAGAATGGGCGTCCTCAGAAAAACTACAAACAAATGCTGGAGAGGTTGTGGAGAAAAGGGAACCCTCTTGCACTGTTGGTGGGAATGTAAATTGATACGGCCACTACGGAGAACAGTATGGATGTTCCTTTAAACACTAAAAATAAAATTACCATATGATCCAGGAATCCCACTACTGGGCATATACCCAG
>NW_021703778.1:10662131-10740370 GCF_005190385.1 Monodon monoceros
AATCCCACTACTGGGCATATACCCAGAGAAAACCATAATTCAAAAAGACACATGCACCCCAATGTTCACTGCAGCACTCTTTACAATAGCAAGGACATGGAAGCAACCTATGCCCATCAAGAGACAAATGGATAAAGAAGATGTGGTACATATACACAGTGGAATATTACTCAGCCATAAAAAGGAACGAAATTGGGTCATTTGTAGAGACGTGGATGGATCTAGAGACTGTCATATAGAGTGAAGTAAGTCAGAAAGAGAAAAACAAATATCGTATATTAACGCATATATGTGGAACCTAGAAAAATGGTACAGGTGAACCGGTTTGCAGGGCAGAAATTGAGACACAGATGTAGAGAACAAATGTATGGACACCAAGGGGGGAAAGTAGCAGGGGGGTGGGGGTGGGGGTGTGATGAATTGGGTGATTGGGATTGACATGTATACACTGATGTGTATAAAACTGATGACTAATAAGAACCTGATGTATAAAATAAATAAATAAAATAAAATTTAAAAATTAAACAAAAAACAAAAGAAGGCTGGATAGCAACATTAACATCAGGAAAAAATAAGACTTCAGAGCAAGGAATAATAAATAACAGAGCTAAAGATGAACATCACATAATTAATGGTAAATAAGTCACTCTCCAAGAAGACATAAAAATTCTAAAAATGTATGGAACTAACAACAGAGCTTCAAAATATATTAAGCAAAACCCCAATGAAATTAAAAGGAGAAATAGACAAATCCACGATTATAGTTGGAGACTTCAAGACTCCTCACTCAGTAACTGACAGAATTAGTACACAGAAAATCAGTAAGGCTATAGAAGACCTGAACAACTCTGTCAACCAACTTGATAGGCCTGACATTTATAGAACGCTCTACCCAATAACAGTAGAATATACCTTATTTTCAAGTGGTCATGGAACATTCACTGAGATAAACTATATTCTGGGCCACAAATTTCCTTAACAAATTTTTTAAAATATACAGTTAACCCTTAAATAACATGGAGATTAGGGGCACTGACCCCTCACACAGTCAAAAATCTGCATATAACTTCACAGTCAGTTCTCTGTATCCAAAGTTCTGTAACTGCAAATTCAACCAACCATGAATGATGTAGTAATACAGTATGCATTTATTGGAAAAAATCCTCATATAAGCGGGCCTGTGCAGCTCTAAACTGTTGTTCAAGGGTCAACTATATATCATACAAAGGATGTCCTATAGCTATAAAAAAATTAAACTTGAAATCGAAAGTAGAAAAACACCAAGAGAATCCTAAATATTTAAAATTGAACAATACACTTATAAATCACCTATGGCCCAAACAGGAAGTTTCAAGGGAAATTAGAAAATATTTTGAACTAAATTAAACTGAAAACACAACACATCAGAATTTATTAAATTCAGCTAAAGCAATGAATGCTTAGGGGGAAATTAATAACATTAAATGATTCAGTGTCAACTAGATAATCTAAGCTTCTGACCTAAGAAATGAGAAAAATACAAGCAAATTAACTCCAAAACAAGGAGAAAGAGAGAATAAAAATATAAGCAAAAGTCATTAAATTTAAAAGACAAAAATATAGAAAATCAATGAAATCAAAAGCAAGTTCTTTGAAAAAATCATAACATTAATAAATTTCTAGTCAAACTGTAAAAAGACATGAATTATCAACATCAGTAATAAAAGAGGGGACACTATTAAAAACCCCACAGATATTAAAAGTATAATAAGAGAATACTATCAACAATTCTATGCCCCTAAATTTGACAACTTAGATAAAAGACAAAAAACATTCAAGAAGAAATAACCTGAAGAATGCTATATGTATTAAAGAAATTAAATTTTAGTTTAAATCTTCCAAAAGAAAATCACTCTTCAACAAATGGTGTTGGAAAAACTATATAAACACATGCACAATAACAAAATGGGACCCCTAGCTGACACTGCTCACAAAAATTAACTCAAAATAGATAAAAGATTTAAAAATAAGCTCCAATACCATAAAAATCCCAGAAGAAAGCTTAGGGAAGAAGGTCCTCAACACTGGTCTTAGCAATGATTTTCTAGATTGACACAAAACGCACAAACAACAAAAGCAATAATCAACAAACAGGACAAATCCAAACTTAAAAGCTTTCACACAGCAAAAGAAACAATCATCAAAATGAAAAGACAACCTACAGAACGGGAAAAAAATTTTACAAGCCATGTATTAGATAAGGGGTTAACATCTAAAGTATATAAAAAACTCATACAACTCAATAGCAAGAAAACAAACCATCTGATTTTTAAATGGGCAGACAAACTGAATAGCCATTTTCCCAAAGAAAACACCCAAATGGCCAACAGGTGCATGAAAAGATACTCAATATCACTAATCATCAGAGAAATGCAAATCAAAACCACAGTGAGGGCCTCCCTGGTGGCGCAGTGGTTGAGCGTCCACCTGCCGATGCAGGGGACGCGGGTTCATGCCCCGGTCCGGGAAGATCCCACATGCCGCAGAGTGGCTGGTGTGCTCCGCAACGGGAGAGGCCACAACAGTGAGAGGCCCGCGTACCGCAAAAAAAAAAAAAAAAAAAAACCACAATGAGATATCACCTCACACCTATTACAATGGCTATCATCAAGAATACAAGAAATCACAAGTGATGGTGAGGATGTGGAGAAAAGGGAAGCCTTGTATAATGTTGGTGGAAATTTAAATTGGTCCAACCATTATGGAAAACAATAATGGAGGTTCCACAAGAAATTTAAAAATAAAAATATATAAATGTATCAAGTTAACACGTTGTATACCTTAAACTGGCACAATGTTATATATTAAATATATTTCAATAATTTTTTTAACAAAAATCACTGCAAAGAGAGAGAGGAAATTAGGGAGGGAGGCAGACTCCAGATCTAGATGATTTTACTGGTGAATTGTATCAAACATTTAAGGAAGAAATAATACCAACTCTACAGTAACTCTCCCAGAAAACACAAGAGAATGAAGCACTTCCCAAATCATTTTAAGAAGTCAGTACTGCTCTGATGCTAAAACCAAACATTACAACAAAACTAGAGACTGATACCTCTTGTTATCTTGAACACAAAAATTCTCAACAAAATATTAAATATAAAATTGAGCAATATATAATAAGGATAATACATCACAAACAAGGATATCCAAAATATATAAAGAACTCTGAAAATTCAAATTAAGAAAATAAACCACCCAATTAGAAAATGAGTAGCAACAACAAAAATTAAACAGAAACTTCACCAAGAAGATACATAGATGGCAAATAAGCACATGAAAGTATGTTCAACATCATTAGTCATTACAGAAATGCAAATTAAAACCACAAGTACACACCAATATATGCCTATTAGAATGGCTAACATTTTTTAAAAACTGAAAACTGCAAGTGCTGGTGAAGATGCAAAACAAATGGAATCCTCAGATATTGCTAGTGGGAATGCAAAATGATACAGCTACTTTAGAAAACAGTATGTCTTTTTTTTATATATATGTAAGACTTATAATGCATTTACCATATGCCAATCTCACTCCTAGTACTTACCAAGAGAAATAAAAACTTCTGTTCACACAAAAACCTGTACATGAATATTTATAACAGCTTTATGCATAATTGTTAAAAACTGGAAACATCTTAAATGTTCTTCAACTAGTGAATGGATACTCAAACCGTGGTATAATCATACAAGGGAATACTCCTTAACAACGAAAAGAAACAAACTACTGACACATATTATATGAATGTTTATCAAATGTATTACATTAAATGAAAGAAAGGGCTAAATATTGCATGATTTCATTTACATGACTTTCTGGAAAAGGCAAAATTTTAGGGACAGATATCAGAATCGCCAGTTGCCAGAAGTTTGGGGGACTGGGTGAGTAGCTGTCTAAAAAGACACAACACAAAGAAATTTGGGAGAGTGACTGATCTGTTCAGTAACTTGATTATGATAACAGATATTCAACTCTATGAATTTATCAAAACTCATAGATATAAATCCTAAAAAGTTACGTTTCATATATGTAAAATTTTAAATAAAGTTTAAATTTATAAAAGAAAAAAATTAAATAAACTTGTCCTTATTTGGACTATATTTCTACATCTACACTGGTATCCTTGTGATGGGTCTCTTCACATTTTATACTCAGGTGAGAAATGTCACCAGAAATTTGGCAATTTTATTCATCTAATTTTAGGTTTTATTGGTCCTCTACATTGCCTTCTATTTCATTAATTTCTGCTCTTTACTATTTTCTTCCTTCTACTTTCTTTGTGTTTATTAATTTATTCTACTTTTTCCTAGCTTCTTATGTTAGACTTAATTCATTCTCAGCCTTTCTTTTTCCTATTACAAGCACTTAATGCTGTGGGGTCATTTCCAAGTGCCACTTTTACTATATCCCCAAATTTTGATATATATCATTTCATTATTGTTTAATTTTAAGTATTTTTTTTAAATTCCATTTTGATTTCTTTTTCTACCCATGAGTTATTTAGAATGACTTAAATTAAAAGACAAGAGAGGGGATTCATTTTGTTTTCTGTTTTTTTTTTAATTGATGATTAATTTCACTACATAGGCAGTGCATGTGGTGTGGTCAGTATAATACTGCTCTTTAAAGTTGACTGAAGGTGACTTACGGCTTCATTGTCAATTTTTGTAAATGTTTTGTCACTTTGTAAATGACTGAGAAAAATAACATAGTCCATAGTTTGGAAGCGAAGAGTTTGGTGTATGTGCATTAAGTCAAAGTTCCCAAGTGTGTCGTTAACCTTCTATTTCCTTATTAACTGTTTGACCCAGAAGTTTCTGATATCTCCCACCCTTATAGTAGGTTTGTCA
This sequence comes from Monodon monoceros, assembly GCF_005190385.1. Lineage (NCBI taxonomy): Eukaryota > Metazoa > Chordata > Mammalia > Artiodactyla > Monodontidae > Monodon > Monodon monoceros. The sequence goes on from NW_021703778.1 coordinate 10,667,024, forward strand.
ATTTCTCCAATCATTTCTATCAATTTTTTAATACAATTTAAAACTATTTTATTAGGCGCATATAACTTTAAAATGCTATTTATCTCTTCCTTGGTGTAGTGAATCTTTGCTTATAATATAGTGACTGTTTTTATAACCAATAGTGTTTTTTGCCTTCAAGTCTGTATTGTCCTACATTAAGATAGCTATCTCAGCTTTCTTTCAGTTAGTATTTGCCTGGTATATCTTTTTTCATCCTTATTCTGTCAAACTATCTGTGTCCTTGTGTTTTGACTGTGTTTTGTCTAAACACAATATAGCTGGATTTTCTGTTTTTAATTCAATCTCAACCTCCTTTAACAAGAAACTTCTATTTACATTTACGTATTACTGAAATCTTTTGATTTGTTTATACCATCTTATTTTGTGCTTTTTATTTGGTCTGATTGCTCTGTGCTTAGGTGGAATTGCTAACAATCTTCCCCACTTATTCCATTTTTCTCCTCTAATGCATAAGTAGTTGTGCACTATTTTTCTTTTAGTGGTTACCTTTAAAATTTTACCATGCATAAAAGTTTGAAATTAATCAGTAGTAGGACAACCTAGTGGTTAGGATCATGGACGCAAACCAAATCACCTGGATTTTCAAATCCTGTCTCACTTCTGTGGCTTCAGGTTGTCAGTTTTATCCGTAAAACGCAAATAATATCACTAACCTCATAGGGTTATTGTGCACCCTAATGTGGGTAACTATACACACAGCAATCAGAACATGACTGATGTATCACAAGCACTAAATTCATGAAGCTAGTAGGAGCGTTATTCTTATCATTTACCATCATCCGAGACCATACAATGAGCTCAGACTTAACCAACTCCCTCCTAGCTTACATGTTTGTGTCCAGCATTTTAATTATACCTTATAATATTTTCTATCACAAATTATTATTGTTTTCAACATAAAGTTTATTTCTAATTTCCCACATATGTACTATTTTCTTTGCTCACCATTCTTTTTTTTTTTTTTAAATCTCAGGTCATCTTTCTCGGATCTTTTTTTTTCTTAAGTACATCCTTTAGAAGTTCCTCTAGTGAAGGTCTGCTAATGGTAAATACTCTCAGCATGTTATTCACTTAACCCTCATTCCTGAAATATAGACTTTCTGGGCACTCAGTTCTAGATAGACCATTTTTTCTTTTAGCATTTTGAAGATATTGATTTTCTAACTATTATGCCTTTGTACTAGTTGTTTTTCACTACTGTGTACTTTTAGTATTTTCTTTTTTAAATTTTTTACAGTTCTACCATGATGTACCTTAGTATGGGTTTCTTTTTATTTATTGTAGGTGAGATACACTGGGCTTTTCTGAATCTAAGAATTTTCTTTCATCAGTCCTGGAAATTTCTAAGGCATTATTTTTTCTTCATTCTATTTTTCCAATCTACTAATGTGGGTAGCCATACACTAGTACTTATTTAATTCTCCATTTGTCTTAAACTCTCATATTTTCTACCTATTTCTCTATGTTTTGCTTTCTTGATAATTTTATATCAATCTGCCAGTTCACCAATTCTCTCTTCACCTGAGTCTAATATGTTTAATTTACGAATTTTAAAGTTATTAATCATATTTTCATTTCTAGAAGTATGTCTTTAAATCCGTATGCCATATTGGATACTCTCTCATGTACTGCTTTTTTCCTTCTTTATATTTTATGTATTAAGTATATTATATTATTTTGCTGGTAATGCCAATACCTCAAGTATATTTAGAAATCTAAATCTGTTGTTTGTCATTTTCATTAACTTTCTCATGGTTTCCCAATGTTGTTGTCATTTTTCATCATATGCTATTTGGCTCAACACAGTGTCTGGCATTTCTGAGTCTTGGGTGGCAGGTGGATCATTAGGGAAGCTTGGTACTTGCTTCTGCTAGGTACCATACGAGGGATTCCAAACAAGAATTACTTTAAAATAATGTCTTAGCTTGGATTTGTCCTACTATGCAGATAATTTAAATTCAAGCTCCAAATCTAGATGAGGGCAGGCCTGAGATCTGTAGTTGCAAATTCTCAAGAAAGCTTCCCCACTTCCCCAAACCAGAGTCACCAAGATGTCAGGTTATTTTGTTCAATCTGCCAGCCAAGTGGGTATCTTCTAGGCCACTTTCTCGAAGAGCGCTATCCCTTTTAGGGTCCAGGTTTAGCCACTTTTTGATGGCCTCAGGTCAGATTTCCACAGAATTCTCCACCAGAAGCTATTAATCGCCAAGACAAGTTTCTTCATAGCAGCCTTTGTTCCCACAGCAACCTGAGTTCCCAAACTTGCTTATCTCCCTGGTTTCGATTCCATAATTGCTTGAGGTCCGAATTTTGTTTTGGTTTTGTTTCTAAAATTTTGTTCCTGGCATTTGGAGATTTCCCTTACTTTTTTACAAAGTCAGCTTTTCAATTAAAATTAGGTTTATTTTATTTTACCCAGCTTTTTGGAATACCGTATTTATCGTTCTGCCAGAAGCAGAAGTCTTCTATTGACATTTTCTCTGTAGGAGCTGACAGTACAATCCTACTCATTATAACTCTGCTCAAAGACTCCTGTTACTTTTTAGTTTTCTTTGAAAAGCTTCAATTAAAATCAAATTAATAGGTGGATGCTTTTAATACTCTGGGTGTGGGGGGAAAGTCTCTAGGATATATATTTCACTGCTCGTACTGCTTCTGTGACAAACCTGTTCCCTAATCCTTCTACTTTCCTTCACTTTTCTTGATTGAAAATCTGAAATTAATTCGGGTGTTTCTTCCTTAGGATTTTAATAGAGAAAGCATTTTTCTTGATTGAAAATGGTCACTGTGCTCAGCAGATTCTGTCCTTCAGGACTACCATTTTTCATGCACAAAAATGTGACACTTCTCTCACTCAAGTTAAACTTTTCCTCTTGCCTATTTCTTTACAGACAAGGTCCAATTACAATGATTCCTACTGATCTGTTTGGACTAATGTTCTGTGTTTCTTAGCTCTCTGTCTAGATTTTTAGAGCAGAAGAATTTTTATCACCATAATATGTTACCCAAATGGCCTACATCCAAATTTAAATAACTACCCAATTGAACTGTCACATAATCAGAAAGGGCAAAAGACCTTGTTACTGTGTCCCCGCCACTAGATACTTGGAATATATCCAACAACCATCGATTAAACATTCCAGAGGAAGAAACAGAAGTAGTTTTTATTTTTTGGTTTCTCATGTTTTTGTTTTTGTTTTCCTAAATCAAAACAGAGCAAGAGAGAGAAGAGTCCAGTGAATATAACAGCATGTGGGTGGATTCTGCTCCAAGTACAGTAATACAACCATCCAGATTTAAACCAACAGAATTCACACTAATCAGTGTTATTACAGTGAGTGCTAATTAAATGCACCATGCCTTGATGCCTAAAATAAAGCGTTACCAAATTCAACCTCAAGCAAAAGGGATCTAACTCCCTTTGAAAGCTACAATTTGCACCAAAGCTCACTCAAGAAGAAATGCATTTTTAGCTGTTTTCCCACAACATACAATAAATAGAAACAGACCTGGGAAAGCAGTGAGACTATTAAGAACAATAAATCATGATGTTCTAGCCACAAAACAATGTGCTCTTCAAGTAAATAATTGCAATATACAATATTATTATAATAATATGCCCTAAAAAGATCAATGGTCTGGGAGTCAGGATACCTGGGTCCCTATTCTAGCTCTGCCAACAATTAGGAGTATGACCTTGAACAAACCACATAACCTGTCTAGGCGTCATTTTCTTCACCTGTAAAATGACAGAATTGAGCAAAATGACCTAGGTTTCCTTCTGGAAGTTATAAGAATTTTTTTTAATGTGTACTTTCTTTTTCAATAGAAGAGGGCTATATAAATGAAAGTCACTACCATGACCATTCTTTGATACCATGTCTGGATTGGGGCAATGAAAGATGGATAAAGAGGCCTGCCAGCATTCAAGTATGAAGAATCCACTTCTCGATTTCCCCTTCGAAAACCTTCCCAGTTTCTCTCTTCCCTGCAACATGTGAAGGAAGGGTGTTGAAAAGATTGTTATTGGTATGAAAGTCATTTATCTCCTCTGATATTGTTTTAATTACTAATGAGGGGCTAAGGTAGAGGACAGGGATGTTTCAAGAGTTCAGGGGGAGGAGGGTCTATAAAAGGAAAAAGATGACTACTTAATAAAGCAGTGGTTCTCAATGGTTAGTGTATATTAGAATCACCTGGGATTCTTATTAAGTCAGGAATTTGGTCAGTTTGAGAAGGGCCTCAAAATCTGTGTTTTTGAGAGACAACCCTGATGATTTTTAATGAACACACTCTTGGGCTATATTTTAAAAACATATCTCTCAGACGTCCCTGGTGGCACAGCGGTTAAGAATCTACCTGCCAATGCAGGGGACACGGGTTTGAGCCCTGGTCTGGCAAGATCCCACATGCCACGGAGCAACTAAGCCCGTGCACCACAACTACTGAGCCTGCGATCTAGAGCCTGTGCTCTAAAGCCCATCAGCCATAACTACTGAGCCCACGTGACACAACTACTGAAGCCTGCACACCTAGAGCCCGTGCTCCGCAACAAGAGAAGCCACTGCAATGAGAAGCCCGTGCACCGCAAGGAAGAGTAACCCCAGCTCACCGCAACTAGAGAAAGCCCGCGCGCAGCAAAGAAGACCCAACATAGCCAAAAATAAATAAATTAATTAAATTTTCTAAAAAAACATATCTCTCAACAAAGCCCAAATTATAAAATTTGTTATGGAACTCTGGAACAGTGTCTACAGAACTTAAGTTTATGGAAATGTTTTAAGATGATTTAAACAAAATCCAAGCACATAGCCCTTTAATACCAAGAGGGGTATAATCAGGATTCTAGAACTAAAGATGTTATTAAATTAGCATAATTTAATATAGTTTTCCTAAACAAATGGTCCCCAATCACTTTTTCAAACAAGAATAAATTTCTATAATTCTAGCAATATTGTTTTCCTGACAATTTAATTCCTTTTTCTTCATCTCCATAACTCAACTTTTATAAAGCTTCACTCCTCAGCACACACAAACATCAGAATTTAGGATATGGAAGACAAAGAATCTATATTTGCCATTAGGAATTTACTTAACTGATTATACTACATCAGAAAACACAATAAAGGTAATTTAGTTAATTTCTGTAACACGTGGTAGAATTAAAATACTTCATGATATCTCTGCAGTGCCTATCTAAATGGTTATATGGCTTTGATGGTTTGGTGGCATCAAGCAAAATTAATTTTTAAAACATCTGCATTAATGGGCTTTTAGATAAATCAAAAGAGTGGGTCACATTCTGATCCCAGAAACATATGCTCATCTAGCTTGGAATTTGATAATTTGCTTTCCGGCTGTCACCAATTTCCTTGTGCTGGTCTACATGTAGTGAACACTGAGGAGTAAGTTGTTTTACAAGTGGGACACAGTCACCGATGTTGTTAACTAATGCATACCTATTGCAGGATGCATATAAGTTAATTTTCACATAAAATTATCTCCTCAATAAAGCTCTTTTATGCTCCCTTTATATCATTACTATTTGAAGACACAGTGAACAGCTTATTTTAGAAGCAAGACTATTTTACCATCCACAGGTCATGTAGGACGTGGTGTGACCACATGAAGTGTGTGCATGTACATATGCTTTCTGAAAATAGGAGGGAAATAAATATCTCCTAAAGAAAAAAAGGTTTAGAAATGGTTGAGCAATGAAATCAAAACAATCTTGGATGTTGTGTAAATAACTATAATAAAAATGTTGACTTCAAAGGCAGAATAATCATGGGCTAAGTGGACAGAAAAACATCCCAACTGTAAAAGGACAATCACAGAGGAACTGGTGCACTACCAGCTCGTCTCTTTTTCTAAACCACATAAACCAGAGAAAAATCATGTTGAGTAAAAACCATTTTCTTCAATGCATAAAGAAGGTACTGAAGAGATAGAGTGAATCGGGAAGCAAATAAATGCTTCTCTCTATAGCTAAAGTTCATAATAGACCTGCCTAGCTAGACTTCTTGAAGTACTTCATAGTAGGTATGGATCAACTCATCTTTTTATCCCTGAAATATACTTCAAGTAAAGGGAATGTTATTTTCCACACATAATGGAAATCTTTGTTAGTACCAAAAAAGTTAAGATATCAATTCCCTTAAGAAAGTCCTTGAATATTCTTAGGACAGATTTCAACGGCAGCCCATTTATCAAATAAACTACTTCTCTCTGTGTGAAAGTGAGGATTCTCTAGTTAGACTGCATTATATGCTATGTCACTCCCTTTTAACTTAAGAGATACTGCCATTGACAATGAGGGGGCTAGTGCTCAAAGTGTGACTGAAATGGTGCCTGATGATCACATCCCACAGAGTAAACTAGAGAGGATAGGGGAGATCACAGGTGATGTAAGGGCTGCATCTCCAAGAACCAGAAAACAATTATACTGCTTATAAGCAGTGAATTTTAATTGTGACTTGGAAATCAGAATATCTGAATTCCAGTTCCAGTTATAACCTATTGTGCGACCTTGGATAAGACACGCCTTTCTTGTCTTACAGAGTCCTCCAGCTCTTATGTTCTAGAATCTCATGAAATTATGATGTTGACATATGCATGGATCTTACCTATAATTCTAGGAGCTCAGCCTTGGTTCAAGGCAGTCCTGGATAAAATTTTAAGTCTAGTACATCCCTGGATAACTTTCCTCTCATGTTGCAATTTGAAGGAACATTTGTTGTTCTATTTCTTTGCCTCACAAGCAGCCAACATTTTCCTACATTTTCCTCCAATTTAGGCTTCCCTTCCCCATCCTATCTCTGATTGCTGTGTTTATCGTAGTATATTTTGACTGTTTCTATTTCCATTCCATTTTGTACAGGAGGACCAACTTCTGTCTTGATGAATGAATCTCCTGAGAGAAGTAAGCCATTTTTATAAACACTCTGGGAAGGTGATTTCTGCTCAAAATAGAAAGCTGACATTTGTACATCTTTCTGTCTATATGTATGGATTGACTTGAGCATGAAAGCACATAAGAGATGGGGTCTTGAGACAGGTTAAACGAAAAAGGGCTAGAGAGAAGAGAGCCAAGGAAGCAAGGAAAGCAAAGGAGAGGAAATAGAAAATAGGGAAAATCAGAAAATAAATCACCTGCCAGAGCAGTGAGACATAATGCTATCTGTATTATCTGAATAAGCACCACATCAAAATTTTCCCTGGTACAAGAGAATCAAAAAGGCAAATAAGCAAACAATACATTACTAAAAATAACATTTCAGAAGTTTAGCAAGAATTTGGAAAGCTTAAGCCTAAATAACTTTAACTGTAAATTTAGCAACACCACTAAATTACATTAATACCACTGGACTAAGTGGCTATGTTATTCTGTAGTTCAGAAATGATTTTTTGCCCTCTGAGCATCAGAAGCCCTCACTCATCATTGTTCACCTGAATATCAGACAGCTACCCTCCGCGTTCTTTGAAGACAAGATGTATGCGAGCTGGTTTGAGATGACCTGGGAGGCATCCCTGAGGGCACTACTGGGCATTTTTGGTCACAATGAAACTTATCTTGAGAGTATAAATACCATGCTTCTAACTCACCTATTCTGGAATAGAACTCTGTGTAGACAGCATTCAAAAGTCCTTGGTTTCTGTAGCCACACTATGAAGCTTTAACTACACCTGCCATATTACAAATGTGTGATCAGGGTGGATGGCACAGAGTATGCTCACCACCACTTCAAGGCACACAACTTAAAGCAGACAATTCTCTGAAAATGGGGCAGTATGTAAATAAGATGGTTTCATATAATATCATTTCTTTCATTCCTTCGATATTTGAGTCACTGTTATGCTAAGCATTGTGCTAACCATTAAAGATAAAATTAGGAGCAGAACAGACACCCATCACATAAACAAATATATAATTATAATATAAAATACATAATACACAGGTATCCTAAAGCTTATCCATGCACCCTCACAGTAGATCCTAGGTTAAGAACCCTTGATCAAGAAATAGCACCTTAAGGGAATTACGCTCAAGTAAACATTCTTTTCAAGTTGAACAGTTTACTCTTTATCCTATTCATAAGTTAAAGAGTATTCTTTTATCTCACTTGATTAAGTATTCACTTGATCTCATATATAAAGTATTTAGAAAATTGCATGTAATACTGAAATGTATATTGAGATTACATATAAAAGATACTTTTTGCATATACTCCACTTGAACATATTGCTTGCAAAAAAAAGGAAAAAAAAACTTATGCTTTGGTGTTTTGTCCTACAAAAACAAACAACCACTGCATTTAAGTTAATTCATTTCAATGAGATACACAGAGAGGTTGATAAATACCAAAGCAAAAGCAAAAACAAACAGCCGCATCTTGGGTAAATGTACCATTTTGGTTAGGCTTCTTGAAATATTAACAATAGGTCACAGGGCCAATTCTATTTTCAAGCAAGCATGAAACCCATAGATAGCACTGGAGACTGGAAAAGGTACTCTTTTAGAAGTCACTGTGACAAGTTTTAAGAACATCCTCTTAGCATACGAAGGATCTACATGATACTATCAGCAAAGGTAATTAAAATAAAGAAACACTATGATACCAGTGTAGCAAACAGTGCCAGGGTCTTCATTGCCCTTTGTTTTGGTTCTCTCTGCTGTTTAACAAACCACCCCAAAGCTTAGGGGCTTAAAACAAGAGAGCTGTGTTCTCTCTCACAGTTCTGTGTATGGAGTTGGGTCAGCTGGGCATCTCTTGCTTAGGTTCTTTAATGCAGTTGCAATCAAATGATGGCTGAGCCATATGAAGGCTAGTCTGGACACCTAAGATGCTTCTACACTCACATGCCTGGCCTTTCAGATGGGATGGATGCAACAGCTGTGGACTGGCCAAATGCATGCATAAATATATACAATATCTTGATATATAAATAAGTACATATATATATTTTTTCCACATGACCTCTTCAAATGCCTCACTTGAGTAACCTTGCAGCATGGAAATCTCAAAGTTAACTGGATTTCTTACATGGCAGCTGGCTTTGCCCAGAGCATGCATTCCAAGAAATCAGGGTGGAAGCTACAGGGCTTTTTGTGACCTGTCTTTGGTATACGTGAAGCATCAATCTGGTTACAAAAAGCCAGCTCAGATTCAGTGTGTAAAAGGTAGACAAGGGCATAAACACCAAGGGTGTGATTCATTGGGAGGGAGGGATCTTTGGAAACTAGTTGCCACATAACTGATTTGAGAAATAAGAGCCACAGTCAAAAATACCTGATACGTGACAATTAGGAAGGGCTTTCTTGAAAAAAAACCTGTGATACATGCAATAAGGTGAAAATTCAGGTCTCCATATACCAAAAGATGGCGTTAACCAACAGACAACATTTTATAAAATTTATTGTGCCATGTATTGGACCTTGCAGCCACTTCTAGGCACATACCATCATGACGCAGCAGCAGAATCTTTTAAAAAATATAATAAGCAGCATCTTTAAACATGAAATAGGGGAGTTCCCTGGTTGCTTAGTGGTTAGGATTCCAGACTTTCACTGCCATGGCCCGGGTTCAATCCATGGTCAGGGGAATGAGATTCTGCAAGCCATACAGTCAAAAAAAAAAAAGGCTGTAAACATAAAATAAAATTATAATAGCATTTCTGAAAAGAAACTAAACCTATTAACATAGTAAAATGTCAGAAAAATTATTTCATAATCTAAAAATAAAACCTTTCTTCCAGGTTTCCTTTATCCATGCTTAATTTCTCCTGATAACTCAAACGCAAAATACTTAAAAGTTACTCAGAATGTCTTCCAAAGTGCATTACAATCATTAATTAGTTATTCCACACAATGTTCCCCTGAGGAAAATAATGATAATTATCCATTATTAAGGAAAGCAATAGCAGGCTTCTAAAGACCAACTTGCCCAAGTGCATACCCAAAGAATATGATTTTTCTCTAAAGCTTTTTAAACCTCAACTCTCACTATTAAATCACACAAAGTCTGCCATTCCTGGTTAAGCCATCTGTTCACTTGGGAAGATATATTTTATCTTGCAGACACTAAAATTAATGTGTGAAACTAATCATTTGCTAATATGGTAGCTAGATCTCTATTTACTCAACTTGGTCTCAAGCCCTAAATCTAAAGATATATAAATAAAGATATATAAGAAAGCTCCAACTTGTTTGACTTGCAGGAAATGTCATCATTACTTCTCCAGAAGAAATAATTATAAACTTATAATTGAATCACATTTTTAGATGCCCTAGTATTTTATTAAAGACAGCCATAAAATACAGCATTTTAATAACATGCTGTGGTCAATTAACATACTGTGACCTAGAACAAAGTATGGTGACTACCCTGCCTCTCTGTTTTGCTATATCTGGCCTCGCTGCTCCTGTCATTTATCTTCTCCTTTTTTATTATTAGCTCCAAAGGGAAAAGGGCTATGGCAGTCATAATGGTTAAAAGCATGGATCATTTTACAGATAAAACAGAGTGCTTTTCTGAACAAATCTTCATTATTCAAAAAGAAAACTGACTCTGCTATGTTAATTGACTCTAATTTATTCCATTGAAATTACGTCATTTTCCGTGCTAAGCTATTCATAATCCAAACATATCACACACTGATCTGCTGAGACTATGAAACTAGTCTATCAGAATTAATTAGCAAATTAAGAGACTTTGCACTAAAAATTTCTCAGCAGAGGAAAACAAAATTACATCAGGCTACTGTGAAAGAGGTAAAAAAAATAGAATGTTGTAAAGAAAAATAAAACAAGCTGAAGATCTTCCTATTCAGTTGACCACAGGTAGGGTAGATTTAGTTATACAAAAAGCACATTGGTTTGAGGGGGGGTCGGGAGTATTAGAAAGTTGGTGTTTTATGTGAATGTGGTCACCTGTCCTCCAAAGCAAACTATTCAGCTGAGGAAAGCGAAAAGGCAGGTGAACAGGAATAGACATGAATCAAAATGAGCAGCTAGATTTTAAGGGGTGTTATTAACCTTGGCTACACAATGGAATCCTGTGGGAGCTTTAAAAATCACTGATGTCTCAGATATTCTAATCTAATTTATCTGGAGTGTGGCCTGACCTTCAGGATTTTTAAAAGCTTCTCCATGTGCAGCAAAATTTGAGAACCACTGATTTAGATGTTAGTCATGGTCAGGTGGGATACAGTTCAGGACAGGAGGCTGTCATCACTGGTAAAGGTTAAGGGGAAATACTGGTTTTGGCAACATAGCAGAAGAGATTTTCAGAGAACCCCCTTGTGGTATAGCACAACTAAAATGCTAGATGAAATATTTTAAAACACCTTTTCTAATGTATTATCCACCTGACAAGAAATTAAGAGAACTTCTCAAAGGCCAGAATGAAAAGAAAGCACAAATACTCAGAAATAAGTAGCATGGGAACTGACAGCTGCTTTGAAGTCTATGGCAATTCTTGCTGACCTAGACCCTGAGTTTTAATCAGTTACATGTGGAGAAGAGAAGCCCAAGCCAAGGGCCCTTTTAGAGTGAAAGGTCAGATTAGAGACGCTCCCTTAAACCTGATGCCTTTGAAGGGTGACATCCTCAGAACATGAAAGGGGGGTGACAAAACCAGAAAAACAAATAAACCAAAAAAAAAAAAACCTGTTTCACCAAAAGAATAATACAAGTCATTCTCAGCCTTAACTCTGGATTCTTTGGAAGAAGAGGAAGACATCTGCCCCGTTTAGGAATTCATTGTGGCCTAAAAAGTGTCAGGCCAAAAATTTAGTTAAAGGGGTCCTGAGACAGTGGTGACCAACCACACTAGTAGAAGCAGACACAAGGCCTCTCTGAAGAACACACCTCAACCCAGGCCTGAAAAAAATCTGCAGATGATGTTCTGAGAAACTGGGCCTTGTAATACACGAAAAAAATAAAAGTCATAAGGAAAAAAAGGTAAAGAATCAAACCCAAAACTGTAATTATCAGGTATAAAGGGGAAAATAAAGCAAATTCCTTGACCTAAGAAAATATATCTTCCACAAACAAAAAAATCTATTACAAATATCATATGCAGTTAAATCATTCTTTAAAAAGCAGGGAAAATACAAGGATTCCTACTCTCGTTACTTCTATTCAACGTTGTACTGGAGGTTTCAGTCAGTGGAGTAAAATAAGATAAATAAAAAATATGGGGAATGGAAAAGAAGATGGAAAACTATCACTGTATACAGACAATAAACCCCAAAGAAAAATATTAAAATTATTAAGAGAGTTTAGCCAGGTAAATGTATATAAGATCAGCATATAAATTTTTATTGAAATTTTACACATCAACAATAAGGAGTTAGAAAATGCAATTTTTAGAAAGATGCCATTTACCATAGTAACACAAAAAATAAGGTAGTAGGAATAAACCTAAAAAGTGATGTGCAAGACTTAGAGAATATTATAAACTTTAAGACACTAAAGATGACTCAAATAAAAAGAGAGCTATAACGTGCCCCAAAACAGGAATACAATATTCTAATTTCAGTTCTCCCCAAATGGATGTACTACAATTCAACCAAATTCTAAATGGAGTTTTTGTGGAACTTGACAAATTGATTTTTAAGATTTACATAGAAGAGGGAAAGCCAAGAAAGGCCAAGGCACATCTAAAGAAGAATCAGGAGGGAGTTTTTCCTGCCAGATATCAAACCTGATAATAAAGCTACAGTAATTAGGAAGTAGGACGTAAGCGCAGGGACAGACGACTAAAACAATTTTTTAAAAAAATACAAAGCCCAGAAACAGACTCGTACATACATGGAAACATTACACAACAGAGCAGACACTGGGCATCAGTGGAAAGAGAAAAACAAAAAATTTTCTGAGACAATTAGTCGTCCATATCAGGGGTTGGCAACTACAGTTCACAGGCCAGATACAACAAGTCTCCTGCTTTTGTAAATAAAACTTTATGGGGACACAACCGTGCTTATCCATTTACAACTTGTCTTTGGCTGCTTTTGTGGTACAATGACAAAGTTAAGTATTACAACAGGGACCACACAACCTGAGAAACCTAAAATATTTACTATCCTATCCTTTATAGAAAGTGTGCTGACCCTTGATTGATAGTTTTTAAAAATTAGAATGAATTCCTACCTTCTACCATAACAAAAATCAAGTCCAAATACATAAAGAATGTAAATGCGAAAGGCAAAACTTTAAGACTCATAGAAGAAATTATAGAAAAATATTCCTGATTATGGGGTAAGGAGGGATTTGTTTAAAATGATACAAAAAGCACCAATTATAAAGGATGTTTTTTTAAATAATGAATTAAAATTAACTTTGGCTCCTCAAAGACACTATAAAAACAACCTACAACCAGAGGTAAGATATTTAATCACATTAAGCCACAAAAGGATTAATATATACAATATATAATCAAATCCTACAAATCAATAATACTAGCAACCTAAAAGACAGATAGAAATACAAAGAAAACAAAATAGTCATTTCACCATGTAGTAGAAACATGATGCTCGATTAACATAAAAATAAAAAGTTTATCTCATTAGTAGGCAGAGAAATGAAAACTGAAACCACAATGAGATGCCATTTCACATTTTCCATATAAACCAAAATTAAAGAATTAGACAATACCAAGAGCCAAGGATGTGGCAGAACACTGGAACTCTTGTACAAACTGGTACAGCCACTTCAAGAAACAATTTGGCACTACAGATAAAGTAGAGCATGGGTATGGTCTATGACCCAGCAATTCCATTCCTTAGAGGAATTCTTGCACACATGTACCACGAGATGTGGCTAAGAATGCTTATTGAAGCACTGTTTTGATAGAAAAAGTAAAAACTGAAAACAACATAAATGTTCACTGACCATAGAATTGATAAATAAATTATCATATATTCATATAGTAGCATAGTGCACAACACTGAAATTGAATGAATGGAGTTACACACGTCCATAAGAATGAACATCAAAAACTTTATATGATGCAAAATAAGTACAAACTGCATTCATAAAATATTTCAGAAATCAAAACTAAAAATGTTGTTGTTTAGAGATACATATGCATATAGTAAAACTATGAAAAGCAGCAAAGAAAGGATATTTAAAAGATTGAGTTCTTTCATTGGTAGGCAGTAGCAGGAAGATGCATTTGGGGAGAAACCCACAGAAGGCTTCAAACATTTATTTTAGAAACTGAATGGTATTTACATAAATCTTATCATTATTACTACTATTATTATTAACCCTGTCAATATACATTATATACGTTCATTTGTATGCAAGATATATTTCATAATAAAAAAAAGGAAGAAAGGTAGGAAGGGAGGGAAAGAAGGAAGGAGGCAGTGAGGAAGTCAGCCAGTCTAACAGCCTTGTTTAAAGGCTAAAAGAGGCCTCCGGTTCAATGGATATTGACTATACTGAAGCATTCTTAAGATAGGAAAATTTAGATATAGGATTTGTTATAGGGCCCATAATGCAACTAAGTTCTATATTAAATATATTTTGAGTGTATAAATAAAGGAATAAAGTGAACGAGTGAACATATGCAAGCACACTTTATGGAGGGGTGCTCTAGTAACCTGAATGAGCAGTTTCTTACACCTAGTTTAAAAATCTACTTGAAGTCTTTTGTCTTAAATGTCTTAGACCTCTCCATCTGGCTCTAGGCACCTGGTAAAATTCTCTGGTAGTTAACAGTATCTCGTAAAAATAGTTTCCAAGAGACTAGATTATTTTTATTTCTTAATAGTATATAACCTTGGAATCAGCTGGTAAAACCACATTTTATTTCTATTTTGTAGAAGAGTCAGAAGGCATATAAGAGAGGAAGGATGAGCAACAGAGGGGAGGATTTTTCATCCTCTTCATTTTCCCTAACTCTCTTGGACAGGAGATGATGCTTGGTTCAAGGACAAGAAACTTGTAAAATAAGCTTAATTGTGTAAGTAGATATACAAAAATGGACCTATGAAGCTTCCAAATTTAGCCAAAAATTAAGGGTCATTCAAAAATAACTGTTGATACAAATTAATGATACAATGTGAATACAAAGTGATTTACATTTAAAAAGTAGAATAAACAAAATGAGAATACATAAATAGGTGTCAAAAATGTTTTCAAACCTTGAGAAATTATTTTGGATAAATAAAAAAGGGGAAAAAAGACAGCAGATGTAGTTCACTTACTCTGCTGATCAGAAGATAGAGCATAATTATTACCTCCCTTATTTCTAAATAGAAAATCAGCTTTATCTGGGAGCCATATACTACTGTTGGCTCACATGGAACTCAATGTTAACCAAAATCCCCAAGTCTTTTTCACACTTATTAAGAGGTATGCTAAGCCATCTATTCACCAACCTGTACCTGAGACAATGTTTTCTGTTTAGGGAAAACAGCAATGCAGGGCTTTAAATTTATCCCCATCAAAATTTATCTTGCTAATTTCAGCCAACTGTTTCTATTGTTAGAATTTTTTTGGATCTCAATTCTGTAACTGTAATACATTTACTAATGCTATTAGCTTTGTTTCATCTACAGATTTGCTGAGCATATCTATGTTTAACTGGGGCATGAAAGAGGACAACCAAGGATGACAATTAAAGCACACTACTTTTAAAGATCAGATTCTTCATGTGGAATGCTTAAGGTACACTGAAGTCCAACAGATTCTTGAATGTCATCTCTAAATAAAAACACATCTTCTTTTTCTAAACATCTTCATAATATTTTCAGCTTATGATAGTAATTAAAGAAGGTATTTAATATTTATTTAGTTGCTAAAAATAGGGTTAAAAAAAAGTACTCATTAATTGTATGGAAAGGGCTACTGGGTAATGAATGCAGATGGAAGACACAGGGCCATCGTAGCTATGGACCCATAAGGTCTTTAGTCACAGCACTCACTGATACACCTACAACTCAGCACACTTTGATCCTGAACCAATGCTGAAAAGAGAAACTATCTGAAAAGATATAGCATACGCAGCAGTCAGAGTGCTAAGATGGGTCCCCAAGATTCCCACTCCCTTTTGCACACATTCTTTATAATCCCCTGCGCCTTGCGTATGAACAGGTCTGTGAATACATCAGATTTTATTCCTATGATTAAGTTATTTTACATGACAAAGACATAGGAATTTTGTGGATGCAATTTTGACTGAGTCAAAAGGGAGATTATCCTGGATGGGCCTGACTTTAATCTGGCACAAGTTATCCAAAAGGGACTGAGATTTGAAGTAAAAGAGATTCTCCTGCTGGCTTTGGAGAACTAAGCCTTTATGTTGTGAGAGACCTACTTGGCTAGGACCTGAGACAGCTCCTCTAAGAGCTGAGAGTGATCTCTGGCTGACAGCCAGCGAGAAAACAGGTATTTCAGTCCTACAACCACATGGAAGTAAATTCTGCTAATGACTTGGAAGAAGCTTGGAAGAAGACCCCACACTCCAGATAAGAACACAGTCCTAGCTGACACCTTGAGACCTGGTGAGACCCTGAGGAACCAGGGTCCTAACTGAGCAGAGGACCCAGTTAGGCTATGCCTAGACTTTTAACCTACAGAATCTATGAGATAATAAATTTTTGCTGTTATGGACTATTAACTTTGTGTAACGTGTTATGCAGAAATACAAAATTAATACAGTGCATAGGAAATAAGACAGTCTTTCTGGTCCTGCCATCAAACAAAGTACCTGATGACTTGATGCACAAAGCTGAACTGAGATATATTGAAAGATGTTAAGGGATCCTGAGAGAAAAACAAAACTATCAATACTAAAATTATCTACTGGAAGCAGTATTGTGTTGGTTTGCTCTCCGTAAAAGAGCTATTTGCAAAGAGAGACAGATAGAAAGACACAGAGAGAGGGTCAGAGAGAGACTGGAGGAGCAGGGAAGAGAATGAATATGAATAATTTACGTAACTGGAGAGGCTGATGAAAATAGTGTCCACGAAGAGCAGGGAGTCCAACCCATAGAACACTTGATGTCATTATAAAAGCTACAGCAAGAATTTCCAGGAAGTAACAGACTCAGCAGGACTAGACCTAAGACTTTCTATGTTTATTTCAAGGACTGAGTATTAAAGTATTGAGCCTCCGAATCAGCTAACTCTCTTGAAAAAGTAGATTTAGGATTTATCTAGTAGTTGAATATTTTTAAAAGAGGAGAAAGTTAATTTGCAAACAGCTTTAGAAATAACCAGTAACCAATAACCAGAAATAATCAAATACATAACTCCAATATGCTTTCAAATGCATTTTTAGTCTCCAAACAATCACATTCTCAACTTTTCTCTAACAAGAATACCAAGGTATTCTGAAACTGGATCTTTAAAATCTGTTTCCCTTCCCATTACACTTCTTGACCTTCTTTGTTTTCTTGTATATACTGTAACATGATGATATCAATGCAATGAGTATTGTAAGTAGAATTTATTTTTTCACTTCTGAATTATTTATTATTTTATAATTTAGTGAACTCCTATGAACTTATTCTTTTATGAGCTTTTCAGAACTTTCTGATTCAGTAACTATGCTAAAATATGTAAAGAAAACTTTAACCAGCCATTTTTTAAAATAGGCAAAACAGAATTCTTCAATAACAATACAATTTTAAACTAAAGGTTATGTTCTTGTCATATAATAAGAAGCTTATCTTCAGATCTGCTACATCATACAGTGTTTTTGTAAATCCGTTTTTAGAATTCATACAGGCTCAGATGGTTTTGTAATCAATTTTTCCTGTTTCACCACGAACAAAAGCACTTTTATCAAGGCACTTTTGTGAATGTTTCAACGGAAAAAAGAAATAACCAACACGTATAGGCAGTCTTGGTTTTCTTAAAGAGTATTTTATAAATACTACAAAGAAAGATCCAAAGCCCAAAGTACAGGTGGTAGCATGAACATTTTTAAAACTCTATGTTCCTTAGTCCTTAGCCACAGAAGTTCTTTTTAATGATCCATAAGTGAACGGCACACAATAGTCAAAGCTCTTGAATTCATACATACATTAACCTTCCGTTGGAAAAAGCAAGCTAAATGATAATTAAGTTAGCTTAAGACAATTTGGAAATATCAAGAATAGAACCTTTTTTATGGTTTCTAAAATTGTATCACAGACCTATTGGTTTTATGATTACTAAACTTGCAAACAGCAGTGGACAATATTCAGTTCACTGACTTTTTCCCAAGGCAAATTTTATAATTTTCTTCCAAAAGGATAGCTTTTTTTTCAGATAGTTATCCCATCAACAAATCAGAACCACTTTACACATTTTTAACTGCAGAACATGCCAGAAACTATGAAACCATTATACACACACACACACACATACATAATGGTTTCATCATGGCTCATACACTTATAGAGCATCATTCATTGGAAAAATTTATCACATCTTATATCTTCTCCACAGTAGGCTTGTGAAAATTAATTTGCTTTCTATAATTATATTCTTCCTGTGTCAAAGAAGATTCTGAGTGACATTATCGATAATTATGAACTTCCTTCCAATCTCCTTAAAGTTGAAGGTAGAATCACAGATTTAGGATTTCCCTTTAAAAAGGTTCCATGACAGGGACTTAGTAAGTACATTTTTTAAACTTATAGGTTTTTTTAAAAAAAGAATTGTGTCACAATCTTGGAGATTGTCAAAGTTGTCACAAACCAAGGTTGAGAATCACAGTCTTACACCCACCCACCCCACACACACATTTGCGTACACAATGGAACTAGAAGTCAGTTTCAGTTGAAGAATGGGTCATATTCCAGAAATAGATCAACAGTTTCTAGGTGACTATTTATGGGTTTTTTTAATCCTTTCTGCCTCTTCTCTGAACACTCTACCTTATGTGCTTAATAAAAAAGTAATCATCAAATCCCATGATCTATGACTCACTCACAGGATTCACTGACAGGAGCCACGGCCTGAGCTGAGTCCATCCTTGAAGACCTGACCTAGGATGGGCCTCGTCAGCGTGTCCCTGGGACAGGCTGTTTGGCTAACAACTACCCTGATTCCCTCCTTGGGCTCCTCCTTTACTTGTCCTTCAGTTAAACTGGCATTTCTCTTGAATATCATGGTAGACAAAGATGCTTTTAAAGACATTTCTATATTTATATCCACAAGCAATTGCAGAATTAGTAGTTGAAAGATGAAAGACCAGTTTAGGGATAAGAATTCTAAAGCAATGACTGAGATAGGTAATGTCCAAGAAGCCATGAAATATGGAATGTTATTTCAAAGTTCACTGAGAACTAAACTCCATTTTCCTCTCTTGCTGTCTTTCTTGTGAATTGATGATTTTTTGTAGTGGTATGCTTTGACTCTCTTTTCTTTATCATTTGTTTATCTGTTTTAGGCCTTTGCTTTGTGATTACCATGAGGCTTTCATAATACATCTTACAATCATAACAGTCTGTTTTAAGTTTATAACAAGTTAACTTTAACTGCATTAAAAAAAGTTCTAGACAGTTACCAGATTCCACATTTTCTATTGTTGATGTCCCAATTTACATCATTTTATATTGTATACTGATAAACAAAACAGCTATAATTATTTTTAACGTGTTTGTCTTCTAACTCATATGCTAGAATTTAATGTGATTTATACATCACCACTGCAATATGAAACTGACTATATATTTACCTTTACTAGTAAGTTTTCTACTTTCATATGTTTTCATGTTACTAATGAGTGCCCTTTCCTTTCAGCTTGAAAACTCCCTTTAGCATTTCTTGTAAGGCAGGTCTAGTGGTGATACATTTCCTCAGCTTTTGTTTGTCTGGAAAAATCTTTCTCAGTTTCTAAGAGACAACTTTGCTGGGTAAAGTATTTTTGTTTGGCAGGTTCTTTTTTTCTTTGACCATTTTGAATATATCATCCCACTCTCTCCTGGCCAGCAAGATTTCTGCTGAGAAATCTGCTGAGTCCCCTTTTATATGATGACTCATTTTTCTCTTGCTACTTTCAAAATTCTGTCTTTGATTTTTAAGAGTTTGATTATAATGTGTCTCAGTGAAGATGTCTTTGGGTTGAATCTGTGTGGGCATATTTGAGCTTCACGTCCTTGGATGGCCATATTTCTCCCCAGATTTTGGATGTTTTCAGCCACTATTTCTTCAAATAAGTTTTCTGTCCCTTTTTCTCTCTTCTCCTTCTGGGACTTCTATAATGAGAATGTTGTTTTGCCTTATGGTATCCCATAATTCACATAGGCTTTCTTCATGCTTTTTCATTCTTATTCCTTTATCTCTTATGACTGGATATTATCGAGGGGTCTGTCTTCAAGTTCACAGATTCTTTGTTCTGCAATAATTAAGCCTAATGTTGAAGCTCTCTATTGCATTTTTCATTTAATTTGTTGTATTTATCAGCTCTTGAATTTCTGTTTACTTCTTTTTTATGATTTCTATCCCTTTGATGAACTTCTCATTTTGTTCATGCATTTTTTTCCTGAGACCATCAAATTGTCTCTCTGTGTTCCCTTGAATCTCACTGAACTTCCTTAAAATAATTATTTTGAATTCCTTTTCAAGTAACTTGTAGATCTCTAGTTCTTTGGGGTTACTTACTGAGAAATGATTGTGTTTCTTTGGTGTTGTCATGTTTTCTTGTTTTTTGTGTTTTGATGGCTTTGCACTGATATGTACACATTTGAGTGGGCAAGTCACCTCTGCTTCAGATGCCTATGAGTGCCATCAAAACTCATAGGAGAGTATGCATGTGACGCTGGGTATCCTGCATTCCACTGGCTGCAGCTCACCATCAGAGCAGGGAAAAAAGCATTTTGGAGCCAGAAATAAAAGTCTTCTTCACACAGTGTCTCTCCAATGCCAACTACTGAAAAGCTTAATACTGTCCCAGATGGCAAAAGGGAAATGCTTACAGGGCTCAGATCCAGTATCACAAAAGCAGGGCAAAAAAGGATGGATTTGGAGTGAGGAAATAAGTTGATAACTGGTACAAGGAATATACAAAACATTTAAATCTCTTGATTTCCACCTCTGACAGAAAAGACTCAACTTGGGGGTTCACCAATAAAAAACCTAAGTCTCTTTTAGCTTTAGATAAAAGGACAGTGAAATTCTAATGAACAGAAGCCCAACTCACTTCATATTTTACTAGTGAAATGTCACATATCCATTTCTGTTTTTCCAGGCTTAATTTCTAGTCTTACAGACAGCATAACAGGGAAGTCTTAGGAAAATATATATTACCAGGACCAAACTACCCAGATATGATATGATATGATATATGATATATATGAAATGATACATAATATACATTGTAATATTTTTCATTATATTCACAGAATTACTTATTTACATGTATACATATACACACACATTTAACCTTATTAGTTACTAAAGAAGGAACAATTAAGTACGTATTTTTTACCCATCAAATTGACAAAAAATAACTAGCATTTAGTACTAGAAAGAGTATGGAAAAGAGTGCAGTTCGAAGCTGGTGAAAAGAGGAAATGTAGGTGGTAATTTTTTTCTCCTTTTTAGTCTTCGTATGGTTTTCATGATTAAAATAAATATTACGTTTATAATTTTGGAAGAACTTTATAAAAATAAAATGTCCAATTATGCAGTCAACAGTGGTAACACCTTATTGATAGACTGATTTTCAAATCACATTTGCTTCTCTAGACACTGACATGGGAGTAATAATACAAAAATAGCTGGAAGAGGAAGACCAATTCAAACATTCTTTTCCAAATTAGAAATAAATTTAAGTGTAACTGACCATAACACGCCCAATATTTAAGACTGCAGAAAGATGTCTTAAATCTTACTGGCGGAAACATTTCAAACAAAGATGTTTTAAAGTTTACTGGCATAAACATTTAAACAAGATTAGCTTTACAATTTATAGCTTCTCTAGAAAAGAAAATATAGCGTAATATGTGCCACCCAAACTTGGTGATAACAATACT
Source organism: Monodon monoceros (assembly GCF_005190385.1). Taxonomy (NCBI): domain Eukaryota; kingdom Metazoa; phylum Chordata; class Mammalia; order Artiodactyla; family Monodontidae; genus Monodon; species Monodon monoceros. The sequence goes on from NW_021703778.1 coordinate 10,689,050, forward strand.
TCTTGAATCATAACTGGTCAATCTTGAGGTTGGTCACTGATGCTGGTGCTTTCACCCCTATCTCCCACTCAATACCTCCTTGAATTTGATAAAGGAAAAGAAACCCCCCTAGTAGCTCACCTCGTCTTTTCTCTCCCACCTAAAGAAAGCTCAAACCTAGCTCTTTATTAGCAAGAGTACAAGAAAATTAAAAGGAGTTCATGTCAGAGGCAGGCTTTCCCTTCCAATTTCCCTTCCAGTTTCTTCACTCCATAAATAGTCCACGTCCGCCCTGCACCACTGACTTGCACCTCCGCAACACATAGACAAATGTGCATTCTCAGAGGATAACCTTTCCAGTTATGAATTATAATACGTGACTGACATGTATGCTCAGACCTCATAATATTTTCCTTGAGCTCTTCTGTAGTTGTAAAACTCAAGAAGGATCAAATTTCCTTGATCTTCATGCCCACAACACCTGCAAAATACGTGAAGCTAAATGTGTGAAGGAATTCAATGGAATATATTCTAATTGTGGAGTCCTGAACAAGAGACCTAAATGGGATCATATTCTGGAGGTATATTACTAGGCTTAAGGAAGATCTGCTGCTGGATTGGTATTTCGCATGGCATATATGGAACCAAATCATATTTTCTAATACATTCTATTCTTGATTTGGTTTAAGTTGTATGTGCATTTTTAAATGCAGAACTAGACGAGTCAGAAAGTAAATTCGAAAATTCTCTGAAACTACTGTGTAAGCTGCAGCTCATAAACCTCTGTGGAGTCATGGAGTCACCTCAAGAAGCTCAAAAAACTCAAGAAACCACAACAAGAAATTCTTCTAGTTTAAACTAAAAACATATCTTGATATTTATATCTTATTTATCAAATGTATATAAGACTACTGTAATGAAATGATTAGTTTATTATGTTTTATCAACTAACAGATATTAAAAGTATAATCATACTTTAAAAGATACACACTCACTGCTCTAGGAATGCTAGGGACTCCTAGAACCTTTGCCCAAGTTGCACTATTTCTTAGCCCAACATTTATTGGAAATTAAAACTTCTAGCTTTCATTTTTCTTTCTGGGAATTAATACAGTTTTTTAAAAAAAGGAAAATAAAGACAAGAATAGGAAAGGAGAGGGCTTCCTTGGTGGCGCAGTGGTTGGGAATCGCCTGCCAATGCAGGGGACACAGGTTCAAGCCCTGGTCTGGGAAGATCCCACAGGCCATGGAGCAACTAAGCCCGTGCGCCACAACTACTGAGCCTGCACTCTAGAGCCCGCGAGCCACAACTACTGAGCCCACGATCTACAACTACTGAAGCCTGCACGCCTAGATCCCATACTCTGCAACAAGAGAAGCCACTGAAATGAGAAGCTCGCGCACTGCAACCAAGAGTAGTCCCCGCTCGCCACAACTAGAAAAAACCTGCGCACAGCAACAAAGACACAATGCAGCCAAACATAAAAATAAATTAAATAAATAAATTTATTTTAAAAAAAAAGAATAGGAAAGGAGAAAACGAGGAGAGCAGAGGACAGGAAAAAGGAAAAAAACAGAAGAGATTTAAAAATAAGCAAAGACAGGCAAATGAAAAAGACAGAAGGGTGAGGGAGATAGGAAGGGAAGGCTAAAAATTGACAAATTTCCAATTATACATTTATACATACTGAAAAACCTCCTATCAAGAAAAATCTAATTTTTAATTTGGTAGTTTGATTGTGGAGGAGAATTTATATGGATTTAGCTGAATAGTATTTGTAAAGCTCTCTATTTTTATGTCAAAAAGAGAGATGCAGTTTTTAAAAGCATCATGTGTTCATTCATTCTTTCAAATCTAGATAAGTGACAAAAATACTTGACAATGGTGAACTGAGAATAATCACTAGTCAATCTGTAGAGCCACCTACTCTGAATTCTTTACACCCTTTTTACAAAATGCATCTGTCACAAATGAAAAACAATAGAAACTAAAGCACATAACTAAGTCATTGTGGCATTTACAGAGTTTTTATTTGATTCTAAAAATAATAGTAGTTGATTATAGTATTTGTGATAATAGACGTTTCCTAATAAGAAAACCATAATTTTAATTGAACCCTTATTCATTTTTAATAGAACTGCTTGCAATAAGTAAATGAAATAAATGAAGTAAAATATAAAACAAACTAAAGTTAGACCTACAATCTAAGTATCCAAGAAGGTTTTCAGATAATAGGAAGAGTATTATGAGTAACCAGGCTATGCCTAGAATCTTCCATTCCTAAAGGAAGATGGACTACCTGGCAAGCTATGGCAGAATTAATCTAATTAATCTAAATCTTTCTTATGGATGTGATACAGTGATGAAAACAGTCACCATAAGAGATACTGTATAACACAAATATGATATTGTACATGAAATTAAACTACAAGAGCAGCCATACCAATAAGATGTATGAGTAGGCCACAGCCCTTGCCTCAAGGTACTCTTGCATCAGCAACTGATCAGTCCAAATTCTTAATTAAGATGTAACCTATATTAATTTTTTTAAGTAGCTGAGCCTCAGTTCCCTCATCTGTAAAATTGGAATAATAATAGGTATTTTCTAGGACTATTTTTTTTTTTGCAGTACGCGGGCCTCTCACTGTTGTGGCCTCTCCCATTGCAGAGCACAGGCTCCGGACACGCAGGCTCAGTGGCCATGGCTCACGGGCCCAGTCACTCCACAGCATGTGGGATCTCCCCGGACCAGGGCACGAACCCGTGTCCCCTGCATCGGCAGGTGGACTCTCAACCACTGCGTCACCAGGGAAGCTCTCTAGGACTACTCTGAGGATTAAATTCAATATATACATACACACACACAGACACACAAGCATATACACACATATATATGTATACACACACATATATATGACACAATAATAGGGCAGGCATCTGATGAAAGTAGCTATTGTAATTAAGAGTAATCAAGTCATTTTAATACAGCATTATAGGTATTAAAATTAAAATATGAACAATGTACTAGAGCAGCACATAAGGGAGAACTTGCTCTGCTTGAATTGGCGAAAAGGCTGCCAAGGGGTCACAGAAGATCAAAACCTAGGACTCCAAGAATATGCAGGAACTTTGAGGTGGCCAAAGTGAGAAACAGTATGTTATTCCAAAGGAAGAGCATATGCAAATATATGCATGGAGACATGAAACACCACAGTAGAATCATGGAAGGCAAGTAACCAGGTATTGTAGCATGAGAAGAAATTTAGATTTAGAAAGCCATGTATATAAGGTGGCTTTTATCACAGAGATTAAGGAGAGTCACTGAAGAATATTAGGCAGTCAACTGCAAATACTTGTTGAGCGCCTTTATTACAGACATTGTTATGGCACTTGAGATACAATGATGAACATAACTGATGTGGTTTCCGCCCTTCTGGAGCTTACAGTCTAGCACAGAAGACAGACATAAATAATTATAAATAATTTCAAGCATATAAAGTGCTATGGAAAACAGCTAATATTTATAGAGAATGTACATGCAAAGCGTTCTGCATACATCAGAGAATAATTCCCAGTTAAAGAAGCTGGAGGCATAGAAAGGTTAACAAACTCAGGCAATCTGAATCCAAAGTCAGCACTTTTAACTGCTATGTGACACAATATCAAAAAAAAAAAAAAAAAATACAGGACAACATAATCACATCAATTTTTGTAAAAATCACATTGGCAGCAGCACAGACAATGAATTGAAGAATAAGACTGAAGACAGGAGGAGAGTACTACAAAAGTCCAAGCAAGAAACAACTAAGACTAGAACTAAGTCAGTTGTAGTAACAATGAGAGAAGAGGAGGACCTTCAAGAGTAAGACATGGAGATCACCTTCCTCCCCACAAATATATCAAAAATACATCTACATGTGGAACACCTCCTACAGAACACCTACTGAACGCTGGCAGAAGACCTCAGACTTCCCAAAGCCGTGTGGCTGACAGGATCTTGGTGCTCCAGCCGGGTGTCAGGCCTGAGCCTCTGAGGTGGGAGAGCCGAGTTCAGGACACTGGTCCACCAGAGACCTCCTGGCCCCACGTAATATCAATTAGCAAGAGCTCTCCCAGAGACCTCCATCTCAACACTAAGACCCAGTTCCACTCAACGACCAGCAAGCTCCAGTGCTGAAAACCCATGCCAAACAACTAACTAGCAAGACAGGAACACAACCCCACCCATTAGCTGAGAGGCTGACTAAAATCGTAATAAGTTCACAGACACCACAAAACACACCACCAGACACAGTCCTGCCCACCAGAAAGACAAGATACAGCCTCATTCACCAGAACACAGGCACCAGTCCCCTCCACCAGGAAGTCTACACAACCCACTGAACCAACCTTACCCACTGGGGGCAGACACCAAAATCAACAGGAACTACGAACCTGCAGCCTGCGAAAAGGAGACCCCAAACACAGTAAGTTAAGCAAAATGAGAAGACAGAGAAATGCACAGCAGATGAAGAAGCAAAGTAAAAACCACCAGACCAAACTAATGAAGAGGAAATAGGCAGTCTACCTAAAAAAGAGTTCAGAGTAATGATAGTAAAGATGATCAAAAGTCTTGGAAACAGAATGGAGAAAATACAAGAAACGTTTAACAAGGACCTAAAAGAACTAAAATGCAAACAAACAATGATGAACAGCACAATAAATGAAATGAAAAATTCTCTAGAAGGAATCAATAGCAGAATAACTGAGACAGAAGAATGGACAGGTGACCTGGAACATAAAATAGTGGAAATAACTACCACAGAGCAGAATAAAGAAAAAAGAATGAAAACAATTGAGGACAGTCTCAGAGATCTCTGGGACAACATTAAATGCACCAACATTCGAACTGTAGGGGTTCCAGAAGAAGAAGAGAAAAAGAAAGGGACTGAGAAAATATTTGCAGACATTATAGTTGAAAACTTCCCTAACATGGGAAAAGAAATAGTTAATCAAGTCCAGGAAGCACAGAGAGTCCCATACAGGATAAATCTAAGAAGAAACATGCCAAGACACATATTAATCAAACTATCAAAAATTAAATACAAAGTAAAAATATTAAAAGCAGCAAGGGAAAAACAACAAATAACATACAAGGGAATCCCCATAACGTTAAGAACTGATCTTTCAGCAGAAACTCTGCAAGCCAGAAGGGAGTGGCAGGACATATATAAAGTGATAAAAGGGAAAAACCTACAACCAAGATTACTCTACCCAGCAAGTATCTCATTCAGATTTGACAGAGAAATTAAAACCTTTGTTGCAGTGGTAAATGGGAGTGTTTCCTTAACTTCTCTTTCAGATTTTTCATCATTAGTGTTAAAGTAAATAAATAAATGAATGAAAACAACTTGAAATTTAGCAATATCATATGAATATCAGAAAATTAATAAATAAAGAATAAGGACTTTGTAGAAAAAAAGAAGAATGAGGAAGAAAACAAATTGATGAGATACTGAGGTAGAACTGACAAGAACTCACAAGTGACTGGTTGTGGGAGTGAGGAAAAGGGAAAAAGCTCAACACATTGCCACCAGAGAGACCTGGCTATCAAGCTTTTTTTATTTTTTTTAATTTTTATTGGAGTATAGTTGATTTACAATGTTGTGTTAGTTTCAGGTGTACAGCAAAGTGAATCAGTTATACATATACATACATCCATTTTTTTTTTTTTTTTTAAGATTCTTTTCCCATATAGGCCATTACAGAGTATTGAGTAGAGCTCCCCAAGCACTTTTGTAATTCAAAATCTAATCAACCCTGACAGAGGAAAAAAGGTGCAGAATTTCATTTCCAGTCACCCTCATTCAACAACATATGTATCACTGTTGCAGGGGTAACAAAACATTGTATAGCTGTCAACCAAATATTTAACCTGTTTAAAGAAAGCTTTGTGAAGTCTTTCACATTAAAAAAAAAACAGATTCTGGGATCTCTATTTCAACAAAGGAATAAAATACTAAATTGACTTTTAATTTTACACATGCATGGTATTCATTTGGTCCAAAGACAATCTTGACTGAACAGAAAAAAAAAAAATGTTTACTGAATTTGCAATTCATTAATTAAAAACAAAAATTAAATCGTTGCTGACCAGCTTACCACATAATAGGATTAAATTTCAGACCAATCTTAAGAAGAAAATTTTCAGGCATAACTTCAATATGGCATTTATTAATAAACGGCACTAACTAAACAGACACACTGGCCTTTATACATACTTAAGGCTGCAGAATCCTATACAGTTCTATGTGCTTTAGTGTATAAATGACTTCTAATTGACATTTGAAATTTCAACACGAAATTCAGAGGATAAAATACGGTATATTCCATTATTTGACGTTTTGGTCAAATATGTTAAAAAATGAAATCAAAATCAAAATCCTAAAAGTGTCTTTTCTGTTCAAACTAATAAGTGAAATAATACATGAAAAATTTTACCTGTAATGCAGTCACTATAGTTAGAAATACATATCAAACTTAATATGTGAAATTTTATTTTAGACAGATTGCCATTTAAACTAATGTGATCACTGCCCTTCTGTCATCCACCAATTCTAATGACACTAGGCTGAAGGTTCAGTGGAGTCTGAGGCTGAAATTATCAGGAGAGAAGATGGAGAGGAGAAGTGGGATACAGAAATCTGTCAGTAGAATCATCAAAGTAAGGGAGAGAAAGCATAGAAACCAGGAAGTGGAGTCAAGGTCAGAATCATGCAGGAGCTGAGGAACACACCAGATTGGACCTCTCAAATTTTTGATCTTGGGACCCCTTTACACTCTTGAAAATTATTGAGAATATCAAAGAGCTTTTATTTATGTTGGTTATATCCATTGATATTTACCATCTTAAATATTAAATGGAGAAACTTCCAAAATATTTATTAATTCATTTAAAAATAGCGATAAGCTCATTACATGTTAACATAGTGTATTTATGAAAAATAACAATATTTTCCAAAAATAAAAAAACTTAGCAAGAAGAGTATCATTGTTTTACATTTCTGCAAATCTCCTTAAAGTCTGGCTTATTAGAAGACAACTAGATTCTCATATTCCTTTCTGCATTCAACCTGTTTCTATATCAAATTTTATGAAGCCTCTGTACACCCATGAGAATAGAGAGTTCAAAAGGCAAATAGTCTCTGAATTATTATGAAATTTATTATGAAAAGGTTTAACTTCACAGACTTCCTTAATAGGGTCTTGAGGACCCCCAGGGGTCCTCACTTGAAGGGTTCCAGGACCACACTTTGAAAATGATGATATTACACAAACATACTTTAAAAGGTGGCAAATGAAGGTGATTTGCAGACCAGCATAAAAACAAAACCCGTAAACGAAGTGGTGTAGCTTCTAAGTCTATGAAATCTGGGCTTCAACAGAATTAGAATCATGATGGAGCCAAGCCTGTAGCGACAATTAACCATTATCCTATTTCTGAATGTAAATATAGAATCAACTCTATAGGCTTTCCTGCAGGTAATCAGGGAACTGTAAAGCAGGAAAAATTGCTTTTGCATGTATAAAACAGATTGTACTGACAAGTCAATAGTAAAATCTACTGAATAATTACATAATCGAGATTAGGTCATGGCTCTACTTCATTCCAATAATTATGGTAAGATGTTAGAAAGCATTGCTTAGGGACAGCTCTCTTTCCTGAAGAGCTATAAAAATAAGTAGATATCTACATATTTAGAACAGTATAAAAAAATATTCCTTCTGGAGACAGCATGAACCAAAAGCCTTTTAGAATCTCCTCCAGACTTAAGAGTCCTTGAGTATTTTTACCTCATTGAAATGGTCTCTGACACATCTGACATTTCCCCCTTTACACACTTTTCTACTTCACATACAATAATTGCTGTAAACCTCTCCATTTACAGTTCTTCTTTGTTTTTCCCCTTAATCCTTCTGTTTTCAGTGTTTTGGTTCCAATTCCAACCCACACACTTACTCCTGTTTCATTCACTGTTCCCTATACTTCTCCATACACCTATGTCAGTTTACATTTTGAAATACAAAAATATAATTAAATGTTATACATTCTTGTGCATTATAAAGACAACAGCAACTCAAACTATGAATAAGCAGAAAGAGGGGAAAAATACAATGACTTCAAGTGAAAACAAAAAATTTAAATAGACACTTGCACATTACTTTGCCGGCAAAAGCATTTATTTCAATACTTTATGTTCTCCTTGTATCACCAACCACCCACTTGTTCTCTCAATCTATAAACCCTGGGGAGAGAAAAACAATGATAAATCGAAATGTGTCCTGGGTGAATAGACATAAATGACTTGGTAAAGATACCCCAAAAATAAGAAGGTGGTAAATAAGGCTTTTTCTCTTAGGGAAAAAAAAAAATCAAGGAATAGAGTTTAACTCTTGTATAATACAGTCAGTTAAAGCTTTCTAAATCAGCCAAGGGCTGTAGCTAAGCAACATGATTCTTCACTGTGCTCAAAAGGGGGCTGCCAAGCATCAGTAGCCTCATTTCTCACTGAAAGCTTTGACAAGCTTCCACCATATTTTATATAATTGTAGCAGAGGGAGTGCCAGATTAGATCTGATTTGCTGTCATAATGGGATTTTTTTCCCACATAAGCTAATGATGCAAAGCTATATTTAACCCCTAAAAAAGTCACCCTCAGGCACTCACTGTATATTCTGATTGCCTCTCATATCTAGAATTGGACAAGTAGCAATTTTTCTGCTACTGAAAATGACAAAAGCAATGGTTTAATAGGTAGAGTTTATTTTTCCCTGATTGACTCCATTATAAATTTAGCTACATAGTCCAAATCTGTTCACTAACTTCATATTTCATCAGATGTTCTCTCACCGCATTGAAAAGATCAAGAAATCTAGTACTTTGAGTTCATATCCATTGTTGTATGTAAGTCAAACTCCTCGCCCCAGCCCACCCCAGCCTAGCTGCATATGCTGCATATGCCCACCTTTAAGCTCAGCCCCATTCTAACCCCTGATCATAGAGAAGTTTGGGAGTATTTTAGGTGTTTATCTTCAGCAATAGTTAGAGTTTAAAATGTATTTATATATTATCATAAACACAGTAGATCCCCTTGGCATCCCTGTACCCAGTGAGTTGCAATCCTCCATATTCACCTTAGTTTTATTCCTACATTCTGATTTGTATTCTAACTCCCTGCAAGGAATAGGTCCCTTTCCTTAACACCTGCCCTCTTAACTGATGCCCAGACAATGTGTACAGCCCTCAACAACTTCTATCTAAGGAGATGGATCTTATCCCTTGGGTTCAGTTTCAAACTGGACATTTCTACCATCCCAAATCACTGCCGTACATTGAAACAAGAGTACCACCACTGGCAAGAAACTTCTGCTGCTGCCGCTCACACACCTGTAAGATGGAAGCCCTTGTACACTGATCCTAATCCAAATTTCTATGTGAGCTTGCCGTACCCTCTTGGAAATTTGTTTCGGCCACCTGAGAGCTAGATCAGTTCTTCCTGACTGGTATACTCCTAACCAATTAGTTAAGTAAGATTCCAGCATGCCTCTTGGCTGAACTCACAAGACTAACGGTATCAGCCCATGGGCCATTACCAGTCAGTGATTCTCTCTCCAAACAACCGTATGTCACCCATAGTACCTTCCTATAGTTTAAATACCTGAAATACCATTTACTAGATTTATGACCTCAGTCAAGTTACTTAAACCACTCTAAGTCTTAATTTTCTCATCTAAATAATGGGAATAACAATAATATGTAACTCACACTATAATTAAGTATGAAATGGACACGTCTTGTTTTTTATTATGAAATAATTGTTTTCTTAGAGATTGAAAAACAAACTTGTATCAAAGGGATACTTCACTTTTGGCGTCTTGTAGACTTTTCAGGCTTGGGCTAAAGAAAACTTAATTACTAGCAAATATTATCAAAAGTGGCTTTACCTACACTACTGGTAAGAGATCTTATGAATAAGATCTTGTAAGGGTTTTTTTAAAAAAACATTTTATGTAGTCCATAAAGTTGATAAAGTAGAAAGCTATAAATCAAGATTTAATAGATTTTTGTCTCAAATAGACAGATAAATAGAGATATAGACATGAGATAGACAGACAGATCTAGAGAAAGAGTCTATTTACCTTGAATAGACAGGATGTGCTCCCCCTTTATACATTCTAATGCAAATACTTCAAAGGTCCCAACATTAGATCAACAAGTTCAAGAAAGTTGGTGATACAATCCAGTGACATGGAATGTATACAAAGGAGTGTTATTCAGGAGCAGATACCAAATATCATGACTTTGTCATGGTGGAAAAAGTGGATTTATCTTCTACTCTAAGGTATCTGATTCCTTCATAAGCAAATTAGAGAAAAAAATAATAATACTCCCCTATATTGCCTTCTTTCTGGCTCACATCATCCCAGATTCGCAACCTAAAGTCAACTAAACATGTTTTGGCTTTTCCTTCTCACTTCCGTCAGAATGTGTTAGTCGTCCATAACCATCACCAAAGTGCTTAATGAGTAAGTGGAAATCAAATCCTATAAGCTAGCTTGAATGAAGGCGCCAATGATGAATAGCAGTACAGTTTGCTAAATAAGAAAATCTCAAGTTTTGCAGGCACAATCACATGCAATGTGAGAATTCAAGGTATTGCCAATGCAAGGATAGTCAGAGCATTGCCTTTGGATGGAAACACCTTTCAGTTTTTCCCTTTACAGTTTGCTAGAAGTATAAAATCTTAGGGTTGCAAAGATACTTAAGAGGCACCTACTCCAACCATATAGCCAATGTTGCATGAAGTTTTTATAAGCCTTGCAAAATCCCCTCTCTATTTCTCCCTTTCCCCCAACCACAAGATGGCAATAGCCACTGGTGAACCCTTGCTCTGTTCCTGGAAACATCTTTCTCTGAACAAGAGAGCCAGCTCTGAACAAGAATTTGAAAAGGACAGATACATGTATATGTATAACTGAATCACTTTGCTGTACACCTGAAACTAACACAACACTGTTTATCAACTATACTCCAATATAAAATTAAAAGTTAAAAAAAATAAAATTAAAAAAAAAGAGAGAGTCAGCTTTCCCTTAACTGACTTATTAGGCACCCCAGTACAGTTATTTTGGAATACTATTTCCTAACTCTAGTTTTGGAGCAAGTCCAGAATATCTAGTCCAAATAACTTTCAGGAGCACAATGAAAACTCTGAAAATATCATCAGTTTCCCATTAATTTTAGAAACGACTATGTAACAAAATCAAACAAGTTAGGTCTTGACAAGTTCAAAAACCAATGGGGAGTTCATACAGTAGTGGTATGGCCTCTTTTGGTTAAACCTAGTAAAACGATACTTGACTGAAACAGAAGATATTTAGCCTAAAAGAAAGACTTAGAAGCAGGCTGACAGCAGTCTTCAAATATCTGAGTGGCTGCTGTGAAGAAAAAAAAAAAAATTAACTTTATTTTGAGCAATTCCAGTGGGAGAAATCAAAAGTAGTAATTCTATATTATTATAAGGAGGCCATCTACCCACAGAACAGGTTGCCTCCATTAATTCAATATATGTACCAGGCACTGTGCTAGGCACCAATGAACACCTGATCACTGCCCTACATCTTAGCAGAAGAGTGTGAGTTCACATTAATCACATTTTGTATTGATAATGAGAGAAAACAGAAGTTTTACTACAAACACAGTGGAAATTTAAATGTCTAGAAGATTACCAGTATTTCCCCATTTACTGGAAGATTTTTTCACAGTTTTCAGTGTAAAATAATGGCATTAAAAATAGCTTGCAGGTTTATCATTACTTATTTTCAACTGAGTTAACACAGTAGATCATAAGAATGATTATGTAAGCCAAAATTCATTTCAAGTTTGTCCTTAAATGTCCCTTAGTGAATTTAAAGGCAATGTTACTGATTCACCCATATAAGGAAATTCAGGCATTTGAAAGGTTTCAATAATTTGTGTGGTTTGACTACACTATAAGCTAGGCCATATTCAAGAGCCCCGCTTGTCCACTAATTGTCCAGGGTCCAATGGTTCCATGTGGCTACTATATATTTCAAATCAGGTTAATGGGGCTAAGGACCTGAATTCTTAATTTTGTTTAATTTTAATTGATTTTCATTTCAGTAGCCATATGCAGCTTGTGGTTCTCATACTGAACAGCACAGTTCTGGAGATAGGTGAACGATAACATATGTAATGCAGAACCTTTCTAGAGAAAAGAAGAGCAATGTTGACATTTCAGCCACAAGATGAAAACTAATATATAACGGTTTCTAAACAATTTCACTCAATCAGAAATTGAATTAAATAAAAGAGCTCTAGGAAAGTACTCTAAATCCTGCCATAGCCAAATGATTAAGCTATGTTCTGTATATAAGAGGGCTTTCAAAAGAGAATGATTAATTCCTTCTGCTTTCTTTAGATTTTTGCATTAAATTTCTTTTCTTGTGTACTAAATTATATCTTTTCCTATATTTTAACTTTTTAAAAAGATTTCTTTAGAGATTCATTGAGTTACATATAATGAAGTAGTAAGGAGCTACACATAGACTCTCATTCAGTGCATTCAATAGAAAAGAAGAGATATCCAAAAATTGTCTTATCGCTATATAAAACCACTGGCTGAGCTGACAACAAAACCATTCCCGTGATTCTGGATAGAACAGTGAATCTGATAACCTCAAGAAGTGGTCTCCAAAGCAGAGGACACATGTGGGGAAAAAAATACTGAAAGTTCTATTTATATTTAACTTTTTTAATAAAAAAATAAGAAATAAATTTAGCTTTAGTAATATTTAAGGCTTGGATTGACATTAATGTCTTCACTCAATCCACATTTCATATGACCATAATACTGTTAAGGCACCAGAGGTAAAACTGGGAGTTTTAAGACAGAAATATTGACAGTGGTTACTTGGTTCCTATATTTGCTTTCACATTTCAATGTATTACCTTTTATATACGACCATCTACATGGATTTACAGAGTATATTATTTTAAATTGTAAAATATTTCCAACTCTTCATAATAAGATGGCGTGTGACCTGGAAAACCTTTTCCCACACAAAGATTTTCTGATTATCAGAGTGAACTACTTGCTTCTAAACTCGAAGATTAGTTATGCATTGCTGTTTACAAAAAAGGCAAATGTTCTAAATTTGCTGACCTGCTCTACGACAAGTGGATGTCAGTAGTGTCTACGTAGCAGGTTTTTTTTTTTTTTAAATATATAAGCTCTTCCTTCAAAGTAACTGTGACACTTCAATAATCCATGTGAAAGCCTTCTGAAGTGAGCATTTTGAAAATGGATATTTGGAAATATTTTCAGTGTTCTGTGGGTTTTGTTGCCAAAAACTATAAATACTCACATAGCCATACAGTTTAAACTTGGAAATAAAATTTCCTCATCTGTTTGAAAATATTCCCCATGAAAGTCTGAGTGGATTTTTAACCTATTCTTTCCAATTAGTAGGGACCAGCTGACTTCAGGTAAGATGAAAAACTGCCAGCTGTATTTCTGAAAAAAAACCTTGGCAAAATTGTAGATGGAACTGAGAAATGAACACTGTTACTTAGAAAATATAGTCAACAATTAATGTCTTCAGTTGGGACTGACATATCCTTGTGAGGCATATTTTCAACTATGACAGACACTAAAACTAAATATAAAAATAAACTGAACTTAGAGACTTCTGAATCATTGCATTACTAAGTATTAAACTAAGATTTTGTTTGTTTGTTTGTTTTTAATTTTTATTGCAGTATAGTTGCTTTACAATGTTGTGTTAGTTTCAGGTGTACAGCAAAGTGAATCAGCTATACCTATACATATATCCCTTCTTTTTGGGATTTCCTTCCTATTTAGGTCACCACAGAGCACTGAGCAGCATTCCCTGTGCTATACAGTAGGTTCTCATTAGTTATCTATTTTGTACATAGTATCAATAGTGTATATATGTCAATCCCAATCTCCCAATTCATCCCACCCCCTGCCTTTCCCCCTTGGTATCCATACATTTGTTCTCTACGTCTGTGTCTCTTTCTGCTTTGCAAATCGTCTATTTACAAAGATCGTCTCTACCAATTATTTCAGATTCCACATATATGCGTTAATATACGATATTTGTTTTTCTCTTTCTGACTTACTTCACTCTGTATGACAGTCTCTAGATCCATCCACGTCTCTGCAAATGACTAAACTAAGATTTTTTTTAAATGATGAAGCATAATCAATCATAACACTTCACTGAAAATTTTTCAAAAACTGTAAATCAGTCAATTACATTGCTCTCATTAAAGATACATTTATTTTTATAAAATATAATCTATATTAAAACCGTATTTCATATTTATCTCAACCCAATTAAGTTCTGATTTATAATATACAGAATATATAACAAAAGATGCATACAGTTTATAGCATAAAAAATATACAAATACCATTGGTGGATGCTTAAAGCATTTTTACTAATAGAATATAATCAAAAAGTTTCAAGACCACTGTCCTAATGTTTCCTACTTTAAATAGTGATTTTAAAAATTCTTCTAATGGAAACAAAGCAAAAGAAAACCTTTAAAACAGCAGTATCAATTTATTTGAATGCTTTCAATAAACTATTCTGTAGGAGAAGATTTTGTGTACTCAAAGCAAACAATGATATGACATAGGTCAAGAATTATTTAAATGGATACTGAAAACATGATCAAGTCCAGGTAGCAGTGATCTGAATCAGTCATAAAAACAGCCAGAATAATCCTGCAATCCAGTTCAGGGTGTCGACTCAGATCTCAATTTACTATGCCCTTCAAAAAATACTTATTGGCCTCCTAGACTCGATAACAACCCAAACTTGTTGAGAATTTATTCTCCTCACAAACTATCCCATGCCTTTCTAAAATGCTCCTGAGGCTTCGCTCATTGGTTACATACCACTTATCTGTTTCCAACATCAGACTCGCTATACTAGTTTAAGATACCTTGGAGGCTGAAAAGCCAACACACTGGAAAAAAAATTTTTAAGTGAAAAGTTTGCCTCAATTATAACTTTGAAATTTGTAACTCCCTGTGGTATTTACAAGAGAAGAATGTTAAATATTGGCAAAATAAAACCCAGTAAACACGATGAGTGTCTCTGTTTCTAGTGATGTGGATTTTCATAGACAGGCCCCTACACCCTACAAATACGAATCGTGGTAGATACGTCCCAAAACAAGCTGGTTTACACAATGATCCTTGGGGTCTGAAAGGCGAGCCAGTGCAGATGAAAAATGCCCTGAACAAGAGCTTTTCTTTCTGTTTCCCAAGCAATAAAAACATCAGTAGAAGCCAGTTCCTAGTCTCCAATTCACATCACTACAGGGAAGGACTGAAAGACCACTGCTGGTCCCAAGTCTGAGGATGTGGTATGGACCGGCGGCAGGTACCTAGAGTGACCAGCACCAATTCCAGAACCTTAGAGAAGTTCCAGGCCAGCCCTGTGTCAATCAGACTACCCACCAAGGGCCTCAGGGGCCCAGCCTAGGACACCAAGATCTCGACTCCCAACCCTAGGACCTGGGCAAGTAAAGGGGTCGAGGGATCCAGAGTTTCCAAAACATGCATTTTGTAGATTCAGTGTTTGTTGATGTTATTTTTTGATCATTGAACCTCTTCGTACAACATTTTCAAATGAGATTCACTGAACTGTTGGTTGTCTTACAGGGTATGTTTTTCTGGTTTTTTTCCTATAGGAATTGAATAAATGCAATGCTCCCATATATAAAGCCAAAAGTTACACATTCACCCCGATCTTTGTTTACCAGAATAAAGGATAATATTTTACCTTGAAATAACTTAGCTTTATTTGAAAGCTTTAAAAAGACACAACCCTCAGAAAATTGATAATCCTGATGCAATGAAAATAAATCAATCTTCCAAAAGGCCACCCAATAAGACCATCTAGTCAAATACACAGATGAGCTATATGGAAGAAAAACAACAAGATAATTAGAGGCAAGCAGCAACTGTAACAGATTGGTAAAAAAAATATCTCCTTGTTTCTAGACAGACGGTTTATTGAACCACCCAGGAGCACCACTGAAACAAGGCTATACAGAAATGAGCACATACAGATCAATATCCACAATATGACACCCATGCAGGAAAAATTCCACTCTGGCTAAAAGACAAAGCTTTGGAGCTATACGCCATTGGCATGGAGATAATAATCAGGCTAAAGATATTTACCAAATCAGTAACTGAAATTCATATCTTTAGAAATGCCAGAACCATCCAAAGGGAAGTGGGAACTCAGAAAAGTTCAAAACCATAAGAACAAACAGTGAAGGGAGATGAAAAGAGGATCTTGACCTCTGTGACTTGACAAGACAGAAGCATTTCACTGACATAATTGGGTCCCAATTTGGGGGCAGGGAGTGAAGGAAGTGAGGGCTGTGCAGAGGGTTGGCTACGTGGAGGTGTATGGAGATGTAGGATTGGGGATGTGTGGGGTACTGAGGAAGAGGGGGTCATGGAAACATGGTGGGGATGTGCGATGGGCTTAGAGGGATGTGGGGGATTTGGGGGGTTTCATCGGAGGTGGGAGGATTGAGGGATTTGTGGTGGGACGTATGGAGGGCAGGTGGAGGTGTGCATGGAATGTAGGGGGATGTGGGGAACTGTGGAAGATTGCTTGGGTAGTGGTGGGCTGCGGGAGTATTTGGCAAAAATTCAAATTGAACATGTAGATTACTACATTTATATGAATATTCCCTATTTTAAATAAATCAAGCTGACTTTCCTCATAAATTCATGGAAAGTTGAGATAGCCCAAGTACTTAAGGTCAGGAGCTTTATTGTACGTTTGTTTCAGAGCATTTGGGGACCTCAGAGATAGATTACTGAAAACGAAATGAGGATGTCATCACATGTCATCTCTGAAACTACAGAAGACAAGTGACACTAACTTGAAAAGATACACGCAGCCCAATGCTCATAGCAGCGTTATTTACAATTGCCAAAATATGGAAGCAACCTAAGTGTCCATCAACAGATGAATGAATAAAGAAGGTGTGGTGTGTATGTATGTGTGTGTATACACACACACACACACACACACACACACACACACACACACAATGTAATACTACATAGCCATAAAAAGAATGAAATGTTGCCATTTGCAGCAACATGTTTGAACCTGGAGGGCATTATGCTAAATGTAATAAGTCAGGCAGGGAAAGACAAATACTGTGTGATATCACTTACATCTGAAATCTAAAAAATACAACAAACTAGTGAATATAATAAAAAAGAAGCAGGCTCACAGATATAGAGAACAAACTAGTGGTTACCAGTGGAGAGAGGGAATGGGGAGGGGGCAATATAGGGGTAGAGGGGAAAAAAGGGTTATTATGGGATTATATGAAATCAACTGTGTGAAACTTGAAAAGCACTACAGAATTTAAAGAATCTTTCATTCAATAAAAAAAAGTAGCTAAAAAAAAAAAAAAGACAAGTGACAGCCTTATTTCCAGAAGTATGATCTCTCTGCCTGTCCCTTACCAACCAGAGTTCCATGAAATCAAGTATGGATAGGAACTGCAAATTGGAAAAAACACACCAAATACACACATTTCTGTTTCAGTTTCCTGTGTACAGTTTTCTCCTTTTTTTCAAAATCTCCTAGCCATACTTTCTCTATTGCTTTTCTAGCAGATGGCAGGGTGTCTGAATGAATACCATCAATGTTTCAACAAGCATCATACTCCATAAAAATGTGCATAATTTGGTTGACCCCTCTTGGGACTGGTTTCTCACTTCAGGGCTATTTTAATTTCCAGCCCATTTTGAACAATAGGGTCAGCCTTTGACTAAAGCCAAACTTCAGACATAATTTTAGTTTCAGCCTTCTCTTAGTCCCCAAATGAACAGTTATTCTGCACAAATTTCATTTTCTACTCCTCTTTCAGTTCATTTGGCAACATTCAGACCTGCATAGGAGATTTTTTTCCCAGTAAGGTGCCTCTTGTTCACCTACCCACAAAAATATAATATATTCAAAAGTATTATATTTCTGAGCTTCTGATTTCAGAGAACTTTATCTCCATATTCTTACCTCTGAATTGTTAAGGTGACATTTGTGAGTTCCTGAAAACCAGCCATCACTTGAACATTGGTCAATGTCCACCTTCTGAAGATTTATGTCAACTTTCATGACACCCCTTAAAACAGAGAAAGACAAAAAGAACAAATTAATTTGAGCCTTTACAATATCTAACTCTGTATTCTACCCTAGAAATCAGCCAAATCAGCATAAAGAATGCACTAAAATTCTTCAAATTGCCCACACATATTCATCTAAAGTGTACCGAGTGTAGATACAGACAGAATAGAACAGAATCATAAAGTATTAGTTTTATTAAGTCTGAAAGCAGGGACTCTGTATTGTTCACTGTTTCAGCTCCCTAGATAATGCCTGGCACACAGTAGGTGTTCAATAAATATTTGCTGATTGACTGAACTCCGGACAGTATTACTCTGGACATGGTAGCAAAGTCGACTCTGAAATAACACCTGCTCCCAGTACCCCTTCTATTAGAGTAAAATTTTTAAAAAGCCCTTATTTCTTTCTACTCCTATTTCCCAATGCAGGGCCTGGGATGGGAAGGTTGGGGCAAGGGGGTGGGGGAATGAGTTAAGAGGGGAAGACAGTATCAGAAAATAAGCATCTCTTTCCTCTGATCTTCTATGACAATGACTTTAAGCAGTTCTTTAGGTCTTCCAGTGTTCCACACCGAAGAGATTTGCACCATCCACAGAAGTGCTGTTTAGTGTTTACTCTTTTAAATCTAGAAATATAAACACTGCATTTCACTTACCCATTTGAGAAAGGTCACTAAGAAAGAGAACTCACAAATTCAGAGCCAAAAACAAAATTGCAAAGAAAGCTCCAACTTTACCTAAAAGTCCTCCATATTTGCCAACCAATCTTCCTATATTTTCCTAAGATCACTCTCTTCTATTTTTCACCACCACTAGCACCAGCAGTAACAGACCTATCTGTCCTACACTGAGCTATCGCACCTGGACTTAGTATTGAGTATTCTGGGGGACTGGCCCTGAAGCCCAAAGCTCTACAATGACTTTTTTTCACCAGGTTGAGTAAAGCATAAACACCCCACTAAAACTCACTAAATGTAAAAACACATTTTCAAGGTCCCATGTCCTCAACTTAAACTATTTTCGTTATGATATTATTAAATATGTACAAACATAAAGGTGGGCTCGAATTCCTTATATTATAGCTTTTCCAGCTACAAAACACACACACACAAAATAGCAAAAGAAATGAAAAACTATAAAGCCAACAATTTTTAAATTTAAAAAATTAATTTAAAAACACCAATGATTATGTTTTGTTGAACTAAATTACCTCTCAGAAAAGAAATATGGTACCAACTGCTAGTTCAGCAAGCCTGTTTTACCACATGTTATGACTCATTTTTCTCATCTCTTTTCTCCTTTTAAACTACTGTGAAAGCTTCTGACAGAGTGGCTTAATGTCATTTGGGCTTCATCTAGAGTGAATAAATCATTTACTTTTTAAGGCTGCCTCTGTTCTTATTAACCTGTGACAAAGTATCTACTATGTTACCTAGTGCTAACATGCTCAAAAGAGACACAAAAACAAACAGGCACACCAAAACCTCCCATCAGTATTTGGTTATCCAGACAACCCAGAATATGTGTAAGTTCATTTTTCAGAGGATCACTGAAAGGAAGACCCAAAACTTTATCATAAAAACCTTATAAATCCTTCAGAGAAATAGCCCCCGTTTGCAAAATACTACTATTGTGGACCATAATTCCATAAAACAAATACTATTCATGAGATAATTAACTGAATTCCCAAGTGACATAATGCCTTAACCCAGTTAGCTCTTTCAACAAATATTTATTGTCTGATATGTGCATATCAAGATAAGAGATGCCATGGAGATGAACCACATAGGTCCTGCCCAAGGAACCCCAAAGGTTTAAGATGCCTTAAAAAGTATCAGAATATTTCATGGAGAACGGATGCTAAATTCTGAGGAATGTGGAAAGTTATCACTTGGGGTAGAACAGGTATTCCACAAACATTGGTTGACTTGCTGTCTTCACCAACCAGGACTTCCCATAAAACTGTGTTCCATATAGGTCATGGCAATCAGGGCAAGCTCACTCTGGGCTCTACTTATGGTCTTTGGAAAATAACATATTCAGTTTTTCATTCATTCAATAAATTACTTATTGAGCACCTACTATGAGCCAAAATTGTTCTAGGTCTCTGAAATACATTAGTAAGCAGGAAAAAAACAGCTCCTGCCTTCATAGAGCTTAACTCTAGTGTGGGACAGACAAATACTAAACCAGGGCTATAATAAATAAGTAAATTACACTGCGTATTACAAACTAAAAAGTGCAATGGAGAAAACAGAAACCAAAAAAAACACCTTCAAGGAGGTAAGAAGGATGGCTGGGAGTAGAGGGAGGGTAGGTTAAACTTTTTTTAACGGGTGGTCAGCGTAAGCCTCACTGAAGTAAGATTTCTAAGTCAATGGTTCAAGGTATAATCACAGCAGATTCGTATTTACACTCTAAGTTACCAGCCATCTTCCGCAGCGACATAAAATCTCCCACTGGACTACCACTCTCCACAACATTTTGGTATACTTGAACGGCTTAATAAGAATGTAAGTAGGGGCTTCCCTTCCCTGGTGGCGCAGTGGTTGGGAGTCCGCCTGCGGATGCAAGGGAAGCGGGTTCGTGCCCCGGTCCGGGGGGATCCTGCATGCCGCGGAGCGGCTGGGCCCGTGAGCCATGGCCGCTGGGCCTGCGCGTCCGGAGCCTGTGCCCCGCAACGGGAGAGGCCACAACAGTGAGAGGCCCGCGTACAGGAAAAAAAAAAAAAAAATGTAAGTAGGAAACTAATAAAAATATGTATTTCTGTTTGTTCCACAATCATTAGTAATAATAAGGTCAAGTTTTCCTCCACTATCTTGCTACCCTTTAGGGCAAGATAGTGGAAATCTCCAAAGCCTCCAGAGCTGGCTCAGGGTCACGGGTTAATTTGGGACTCCAGAGGGATGCAATTACTCTGGCCCCTTGCCTGAGAAACCTGGCTTAAGAAATTGGTATCTTAATGGCTGAGAATTTCCCCCCTTATTTCCAGGTTCCTATACAGGAAACGAAAGGTCACCGCAGACTTGAAACTCAACTCATGAAGCTCTCTGGGCTCACAGTAAAACCGCCAAAGGTGGGCTTCCCTGGTGGTGCAGTGTTAAGAATCCGCCTGCCAATGCAGGGAACACGGGTTCGAGCCCTGGGCCGGGAAGATCCCACATGCCGCGGGGCAGCTAAGCCCCTGCGCCACAACTACTGAGCCTGCATGCCACAACTACTGACGCCCATGTGCCTAGAGCCTCTGCTCCGCAACAGGCGAGGCCACCGCAATGAGAGGCCCGCACACCGCAACGAAGAGTAGCCCCCGCTCACTGCAACGAGAGAAGGCCCACGCACAGCAACGAAGACCCAACACAGCAAAAATTAAATAAATAAATAAATAAAAATTAAAAACCCACCAAATGTAATGAGCCGTGCGTTTAGCAGCTGTAAATCAGCGCTGACTCTTCTTCATTAGCGCCTGGGCCTCGGTGCCTGGAGACCTACAAAGCCCTTGGGAAGGCGCCGTGACTTTCTGTGGGGGGATGGGGAAATGGAGGCCTGGGTCATTAAGCGGAAAGCGAATGCTCTCTCAGTTTGAAAAAGCATTCAGCCACAGCAACGCAAACACTCAAACGGCGACGCACACCCGCCGGCAGAACTTGGGCCCGCAGAAAACCGCGCCGCGCCTGCGCCCTCTGTCTCCTGAGCGGAAAACCCCGCCGCGCCTGCGCCCTGTATCTCCTGAGCGAGCCCCTCTGAGGCGGAAGTGCTGCTCCCACATCCGGTGAGCGGGCACCACCGGGAAACTCTGAAGGCGCGGAAGTGGCTGACGTGTGGTGGCTTGAGGACCGGAAGATGAGGGCCGAGAAGAGCCTGGTAAGTGGCATCCAGAGAATGGAAAATATAGAAAATAACGTCCCCCAAACCTTTAGGTGCTTAGCTGAGCTGCAGACTAGCATTTTCCTCCACTTTTTCTGACTCCTGAAAGGCAGCAAACGCACCAAACAGGATTTATCCTCCAACCAAATTTGGAATTTCCCTTACGTTCTCTCCCCATGAATGGGGCTTCCGTCCTTACAGTTATCTGGTAGATAACTTGTTCGTTCTGAAACTCATCGCCCAAATCAAAACAATTGCCAAGTTCCATAGATTCTACTCCCTGCATGCACCTTGACCCTTCCTCTCCATTTCTGCTATTTCTCCCTGGTTCAGGTCTTCACCTCTCAGAGAGCTAAAAAATTTTTATAATAGTTTACTAATTTGGTGCTGTCTGGCATTGCTCCAGGTGAAGATCTCGGTTTGTAGGCCCTCACGTTTATACGGTTTAGGGTCCTTCTTTAAGAAACAAATACAAAACTATGAATATACATTTTTATCACAATATGACCTTTGGCCCTACATGCTTATGTTACAAGTGCTGGTTGGGTAGTAAGATCATTACCAGAAGGCATTTCAATACCAGAACTTAGCTATAGACAGAAGTGACTACACACTACTTTAATATATATTACTAAATAATCGAGAACTTCCCCTTAACCAATTTCCAGTAATGCCCACAGCCTTGGGAAAATGTAATGGAGGCAAGTTATAGTACAAAGAGAGTATTCAATTGTATCTTCCTTTTGCAAATTTTACAGAAAACAATTGACCATAAAATTTGTTGTTAGTGCCTATTCCAGGGCTTTAGAAAATTCCCATGCAAGCAAGGGGCCGTAGAGCTTAAGCCTAAAACACTGCTGTCTGTTTAATCTTTGAAACTTGTAAATATGATCCTCACAATTCCCTGCTTAAAATCAATATTTCCCACTCTCCTGAAGAATGAAATCCAAGCTCCTTGCTATAACATTATATTCAAGCCCCTCCTACTTCTAACTTCTCCACCCACTCACTTGCATACATTCTTTGTTCCAGACGATTCAGAATTACCTGTGGGGTCCTAAATAATTCATGCTATCTCAAAAAATCATTCTTTTATAGATACCTTTATATCTGAAGTTCCTTTGCCTCAGTTGTGCTTTACCTATCATAGCTCCTACCTGGCTCCTTTTTAAAGCCTTCTGTGAACTCCAAGTCTCATTTAGAAACTGCTTCTCTATTCTGCCCATAATACACTGTGCTTACCTTCTTCATATCATTAGCACCTTTTATTATAATATTGGATTTTTAATGATATGTTTTTCCCACCAGACTAAAATTTCCATAGCCCATGTCTTTGTAATATTTTCCCTCAGCTCCTAAATCAGCACCCACCCCCCCCCAAAATTAACCTTGAAAAATTGCAGATGCTAGAGAGATGTGAATAGTAGCTAAAATAACCATGACCAGAGAGAGAGAGAGCACGTGCACGTGCGAAAACCCAAGGAAACAGAAAACTGTCATGGACTGCTATGGGTGAATGAATGGAAAGAAAAACTGGATATGTTGAAGGAACGTTTTGAAATTCTCCTTTTGTTTCTTCACCACGTTACCTTGGGCCATAATTTTCCTTCTTCATCGCTACAGAAATTGACAGTAATAACCCATTAGTCAATTTTGATGGGGAATCAGGGCAGAGGTTCTGCCAAAATAAAGAGTTGATAAAAACAGATGCTCTTAGACCAGCTGCCATCAGTCATTTCCTCCAAACAATAGATAACCAGAACAGGACCTGGTGCCTAGCAGGGGGTTGCTTACATAACAGAAGCCTAAAACGTATGGCACTGGCTTTGGGCCCAGGCAGAGGCAGAAGCTAGAAGGGCCTCAAAGAAATGGTTAATAAAAGTGGGAATATGTTGGTGAGTCTTAAAGGACAGTGTAGAAATGATACTGGAGACAGAAGAAAAAGCAACCTTTGGTACATAATAGTCGGAAAGTTTGGCAACACTGTCACCTGTAAACCAATGAACTTGTGGATATGTCTAAGGAAGTTTCTAGGTAAAATGCAGAGAATACTACCTGGCTTTTTCTAGCTGACTGTGATAGAATACAAAGAGAAAGGCATGAACTAAAGAAAGAGTTGCTTAGTCTTGTTTTGTTTTTGGCTTTTTTAATTTTTTAATTGTGGTAAAATATATATAACAAAATGTACCATCTTAACCATTTTTAAATGTACAGTTTAGTAGTGTTAATTACTTCATATTGTTATGCAATCAATCTCCAGACTTCTTTTCATCTTGCAAAACAACTGTATACCCATTAAACAACAATTTCCCATCCCCCTCCTCTGCCCAGCCCCTATATTGGAACCACAATTCTAACTTCTATCTCTAAGTATTTGATGGCTTTAGGCATCTCATGAGTGGAATCATACAATACATGTCTTTTTTGTGGCTGGCTTATTTCACTTTGTATAATGTCCTCAGGTTTCATCCATGTTGTATCATGTGTCAGAATTTCCTTCCTTTTTAATGGAATAATATTGCATTGTATGTATATACTGTATTTTGTTTATTCATTCATTTGTTGATAGACACTGAGTTGCTTCCATCTTTTGGGTATTGTGACTAATGCTGTTGTGGAGTTGCTTAGTTTTGGGGTGAAATTTAAAGGAAATATTAGAGTCAGGATTTGGAAATAAAACTGTTGCACATCCCCTGTCTATTCTAGCGAAAGATTCTCAGAATATGAAATGGCTTCAGAGCAAAGAACCACCTCAGGGTGGGTCTGGAAAATCCTTTGTTAAGACTTAAGAAAGGTCTAAGGCAGTGTTTCATAGAGGCTCTCAGCTAGACTAAAGGACTTCTGATGGTCTTATGGGTATGCCTCATAGACCCTCACTGACAAACAATGGGGATTCTAAGATTCTCAAGGCATTATTAGGACAGTAGCCACAGGACCCAAGATAGAAAACTTCCTGTCTTAAAGAGATTTGTAAATGTGACTTCTGTCTAATAGAATGAAATCCAGTAAGATTCACAGGAAACCTACGTTTTTCAATGAATAGCATAGGTAGGAGCACTATCATCTTGAATTAGAAAGAAAAGAGATAGTGCAAAATTTTAAAAGACACTTTCCCCACCCCCACCCTTCTATGGGCAAGAGGCAGGCTGAGAAGGCCACTCAATTGCAAATATAGTCAGTTTCTTAGGGAAAAGGAAGGGTAGCTCAGAGGACAGAATCAAGAGGCCAGAGGGTAAAGCCAGGACCTTCAGAGAATTTTCCCAGGGAGCAGGACTGGTCCTAATCAAGAAATTGGCAATATGTGTTGAAATGAATTTCAGAATTGCTATAGACTAGTAACTGCTATGTGTATCCTGTTCCCCTGCTTTTTCACCTGAAGTGTTATTGTAATTGTCCTATCTCTTTATCACATGTGGATGTTTCAGGGATACTGGGGGCAGAGGACAGATAATATTTCTTTACAGGTCTTTAAATTGAGAGATACTATACTTGAACTATACACATAGCACTCATGCTCATCTGGGTCTCATTCAGTTGGCTAAGCCCTGACTTCAAGACAATATCACAGTGAGATAAGACTTTGGGGGTGGGAGACTTGAGAGGAGTAAGTTTATTCTGCAGATAAGAAGCCCTACTACCCTGTTACCCTGCTGGAAGTAAATGCAAGGTGCCAGGTGGAGTAAATGTGGAAAGAGAGTTTACTGAGCAGTGCCCATGCATCCCCCAGCTATTCCAAACTTCGCAGCCCAGTTGCCAGATATATGAGTGAAGAAGCCACCTTAGAAGTGGGTCTTCCAGCCCCAGCCATGCCAGCTGACACTGCATACACTGAAACAAACCACTCGGCCAAGCCCTTCCCAGATCTGTGACCCACAGAACTGTGAGAAAAATGCTTGTTTTATGCCCCTAGGTTTTTCAGTAATTTGTTATGCAGAAATAGGTATCTGGAACATCTAACCAATATAGACACTGTATATGCGGAAAAGATACAGTGGATTTAGAGGATATAGCTACCAAGGGCATATATGCTGCCAAGGGCACGTGTGTGTGCTTGTGTGTATGTGTGTATATTTATCAACAATTGACATAAGAAAGAAATAATTGTTGGAAATTCTGACATACCTCTGAGAAACTGATAGATTGAACAGAAAGAAACAATTAGCAAATATCTCAACAGTACAATTAAGCTGTAGACTTAAGCTATTTAGGCATATATAGAGCTCTTCATGTGACAAATAATTCACTTTTTGTTTTAACATGCACAGAATATTTACCAAAAATAAACCAGAGATAATATTTCAAAGGGAACCTCAGATTCCAAAGGATCAGTGTCATACAAACTATGTCCTTTAGTCATAATGCATTAAATTATAAATTAAGTTTCTTAAAAGGATAGCTTAAATACACCTCACATGTTTGGAAAATTAAAACAAATTCCTAAATAACCCTTAGGTTGAAAAAGAAAATTAATGAATACTTAGACTTGAATGGCAGTGAATACACTACAAGTAAAAAAAAATTCTGGAACAAGGGTTAGAGAAATGACTGAACCTAGGGCTGGGGCAGGGAAAATGCAAGGTACACTTAAAGCATCATTTTCAGAAAATAAGAACAAGTGCATGTCAAAAAGACACACAAGCCAACTTAAAAGAGTTCCCAATTGTCGAAGCTGGAGTAGTTTGAGCAATGAAATAAATAATGATAATATCGGATTCAACCCCCAAAATAAATATCCATAAGTCCATACTCATATGAATAAATGATTAAGTTAATAAATGAGGAAGAAGACAGAACTCTTTGTTACAAAAGAATTCCAACTCATACATTTAGAAGGAATGGGGGAAATAGAAAATCATCATTAGAATACCACATTAATAATTGTTGCAGACAAGACCTGCTGATAAATCCTAAAATTAGTGGGAAAAACATTAAGAAGGAACAGGATATTTGAATAAGCTCAAATCATCTCCCCCAAAACATTTATTCATTACTGTAGTGGTTTTAACATATGTCCAAAATCCTTTGATACTCCTCCCTCCAGGAAGAAGTGAATTCACCTTCCCTTAGAGTGTGAGCTTAACTTAGTGATTCACTTAGAATAAAATACGGAAAGGGAAAAATAGTAACTAGAATGGAGAAACCTGGCAAACACACCACGAACCAAGTGACCAAGGTTAACATCACCAGTAATAAGACATATCGATACTATGTACTCTGTGGTATGATGCAATGAGAAGAGCATTTCCCCTCTATTGTATTCTTCCCAAAAGTCCATAACCTCAGTCTTATCATGAGAAAGCATCAGACAAATCCAAATAGAGGGATATTCAACAAAATGCCTTAGCAGCACTCTTCAAAAGTGTCAACTGATAGTTGATAACATAAGAGAGTATTGTTTAAAGGCAAGGAAAGACTGAGAGACTGTCACAGATTGGAGGAGACTAAGGAAATATGAAAAACAAATGATATATTGGTTTGCTAGGGCTGCCATAACAAAGTACCCAGACTGGGTGGTTTAAACAACAGAAACGTATTTTCTCATAATTCTAGAATCTAAAAGTCCAAGGTCAAGGCATCAGTAGGGTTGGTTTCTTCTGAGACCTCTCTCCTTGGCTTGTAGATGGCCATCTTCTCTCTGTGTCTTCACATGGTCTTCCCTTTGTGTGTTCCTGTGCCCTAATTTCTTCTTATGAAGACCCAAGTCATATTGGATTAGGGTCCATCTTAATGACCTCATTTTAACTTAATTACCTCTTTAAAGGTACTGTCTCAAAATACTGTCACATTCTGAGGTACTGAAAGTTAGGACTTCCACATACGAATTTTGGGGAAACATAACTCAGCCCATAAGATATGGTATCCTATTTTGGATCCTGGAAGAGAAACAGAGCATTAGTGGAAAAACTGAGGAAATCTGAATAAAATCTGTAGCTTAGTTAACAGTGTTGTACTAATATTAGTTTCTTAGTTTTTAATAATTTTATGTAAATGTTAATGTTATAGGAAGCTGGGTGATGGGTATATGGGAACTTTCTGTATTGTCTTTGCTAATCTTCTGAAAGTCTGAAAGTATTTCAAAATAGTTCAAAAATTTTTAGTTATAAAAAAACTAAATTTCTTTGAAAAGATAAATAAGGGAAACTCAAGAATTAAAGAGAAAATATGCAAATAAACAGGAAATAGGCAAACAATACACAGAATGAATAGATACAAAGGAATGTTTTTAAAAGCTATTATTATTTAAAAAACAATACGATTATTTTGTAACAAACTTTTAAAAACTAGAGGAAATGAAAAAAATGGATAAATTGATAGAAAATATACAATGCCAGATTTGCTACAAAGGGAATATAAAACTTGAATACAACCATAAGCATAGAGAGTTTTAAATCATTCACTTCCCAGAAAAGCTTCAGGCCTACGAACATGGTTTTGTATATGAATTCTACCAAACTTTTAAGGAAAAGTTCTTTTATTTTTACAAGTTCTTAAAACCAATAAAACCCAAAATTATCCAACTTATTTTATATGATTTTGATTCCAAGCCACATGAGGACAATATAAAAAAAACAAAGTCCCATTTTAACTCTGCATATAGATCCAAGAATCCTAAAGGAAATCTTGGCTAAGCAAATATTAAAATATATTAAAATAATTATACATTATGACCCACTGGAGTGTATCTCAAGAATAAAAGGATGTTTTAACATCAGAAAGTATATCAATGAAATTCACAGCAATAATAGAAGAAATTAGAAAAATTATGTGATTGTTTTAATCAATGTAAAAAGGCATTTTACAAAGTTCCAACACCTAATTTTTTTTAATGGTATACTAGAAATTGAAGGATACTCTTAACTTGGTGAAACTTGCCTCTATCAACCCTGTACTTAAAGGAAGAAATTTTTCTTTAAGATGTTCCCTTTAAGTCAAAAATGTTTACTATCACTGATGCTGTTTAACATAGTTACTGAAAGTCACAACTAATTCTGTAAGAAAAAAAAAGAAATGAGATATAAAGATCAGATTATTTGTAGATGATATGACTGTTTAGCAATAAAATCAACAGACAAATATGAGAATAAAACGTTCAGCGGGGTTGATGGATACCAGATCAATGTACAAAAATCAATAGCATTTCTCTACACCAACAATCTCCAACAAAAGTTATAACTAAAAAGATGCCATTTAAAATAGCAACAGAACCCATATATTCTCTAGAATTTAACTTAATCAAGAATACACAAAACCTTTATGGAGAAATTTTGAAGCTCTATTGAAGGACAAAACAGATGATCTGAATAAATGGAGAGACATCACATGCTCTGAAAGGGAATAATTTACTGTATTAAAAATGTCAATTCTCATCAAATGGAGCTATAAATTTAATGCAGAACCAATCAAAATTCTATATAGATTTTTTTTAGAAACTTGATGGCTTACTTTAAATAGAAAAATAAAAGTCAGCTGTGAAAAGGGGAAAGAGGTAGGCTTTGCCTAAGCAAATATTGAGACATACTACCCAACCATAGCAATGAAACATAATAGTATTGACCAGAAAACAGACATGGGAAACAGTGGAACAAAACAGAGAGCTCAGAGACATACACATGCATATAAGGCACTTATTTGTATGATAAAGGCTGATAATGTTGGGAACCTGGCTCACTAAATAGATAAAAATAATAACTGGATCCCTACCCAATATCATATACCAAGGTGAACTCCCAATGTTAAAGACCTGACTGTGCAAGGTAAAACTTTAATGGTAGTAGTTGATTATAAGAGAATATTTTTGTGGCAAAGCATTGAAAGACTTCTTAAAATGAAACCCAAAAGCATAAACTGTAAGGCAAAATTTTGACTAAGTAAGTAGCATCAGAAATTTTTTAAAATTCCATTCAAGGGGAGATATTATGGGCAAAGTTGCCTGAAAGACGACAGATTGGGTGATACTGCAGTGTCTAAAATTGACAAGGAAATAATATCTAGAATACAGCAGGATCTCTTGCAGCGAAACAGAAATATAGGAATCACAATAGGAAATGGGCAAAGGCTATAAACAAGCAGTTTACAGAAAAGTAAACCCAACAGGCTTACACGCACATGAAGAGATGCTTAAGCTAATTAGTAGTCAGAGAAATGCAAAGTAAAACAATAGTGAGATATCACTTTACATTCATTAAAATGGCAAAAAATTAGAAAGCTGTATGATGCCAAGTGTTGGCAGGAAAGTGAGGCTATAGGAGCCCCTATGCCCTGCTGGTGGATATGTAGACTGATGCAGCCTGTCTAGAGAGCAATCTTGCGATATTTTGTAAAATGACATTTACCCCTCCCTGTGACCCAGAAATCCTGCAATTCAGTTTATCTTTTAAGGAAATTCTCATGCAGGTGCATAAAGGGGCGTATAAGCTTACCATAGTATCATTGTAATGGCAAGGAACTGAAGACAATCTGGGTGTCCATCCCTAGAACTGGACAATTTCTACATGCTATTTAGCAGTAGAGTCCTAGGCATCAATAGGGAAATGGACTGCTTGTATACATAGCAGCAGGAAGAGATTCTTAAAACAGAATTGTATAAATAAAAAGTAAGCAGAATAATGAGAAATATAGCAATTATTTAACTGAAATGATTTGCACACAAATAGCACATGAACAGAAGAGCACACTTCACAGTTAGTTGCTAGTGGGGTGGGATCAAGGAAAAGAGACTTTTTTTTTTTTAAGGGACGAAGAGCAATTTCCTTTCTGTTTCCTTATAACTGTAGAAGACTGTAGATTCATGTTTCAGTCATCTTTGGGTAACTTCCTCACTTGGGGCCTCTCATCCTCAGAAAACACTGCTCACAAAAACATCTCTATCATTTAGCTCAAACCCGTAACTACGAGAAGTACAGGAGAACCAAGAACACAGTCTGATTCCCTCTAGATTATCTTGAAGAATTTGACAAGTCTGTCTTAAAGCAAGAAAATGTTCTCCCACACTACTTTGCAGCTGCCATGTCCAGAGAAGCTTGCCAAAGCTTTACATAGTGACAAATGTCTTCCTCTGTCTGACTTCTTGTTCTTGGAAGGCATTTTGGCAATCAGGTCACACCTTCCTTGGGAAGATCTGTGTATTTTGTGTGGGGAAAATAGCTCAAGTTTGATTTCTAAAAAGAGAGAGAACCAATAAATATGAAGTAAGGTCAATCAGAACATCAGTTCTCCATCCACAAGTATACAATCTTTGGGGCTCTTGAAGGTGATCCTTTTTCAAAGTTAAGTGCAGCACATATCTTAAAGGTGCTAGGGTTTAAAGTTTGATAATAGATGATTGTCCCCCTGAAAAATACATTTTGAGTTTGCTGCTTTTGCAAAAGTAGCTGACTAATGTCTCATTTTATGGTTTTCCTTCACTGCAATAATTTTGAGCTACATTCTATTTCAATTTTAAATGAAGAGAGGACAGTTTATTTTATCAAACACATCCACAGTGTTCTTTATATCACCTCTTTGAATATGACCATTTCTAAATGGGGTGGAAAATCCCTTGTCAGGGAACCCACTACAAAGAGATCACCTGTCTTGACTCGTTGTATTCCAATAACACTTCTATAAAAGAGCAAGTACTTTTCTTGATTTATAGATGAGGAAAATAAGGTTCAGAAAAGTTATATAATATGTCCAAAGACATACTTTTTTTAATTGCTAGGGGAGAAAAAATAAGAAGAAAGTATCTTCTGACAGAGAAAATAAATGTCTAATGTGGACACTAACCTGTCTTAAAATATAACGATTTTCTACCTTGAGTTTCCTGGTGATTTCATTAAACAAGTCAGTTATGCTTGGCTACAATAGCTAAGTGAAAATAATCTTTTTTGTTAGTAATTTTTAAAATCATTAAATCTTTTTTCTGTTGGTTCTTATTCATATAGCTCTTCAAGTCAAATTACCCATCTGATAATCTGCACAGTTTTTTATTCTAAATGACTTCTTTGTAGACCCTAATATTTTATACAAAAGGTACAAATTAGCCATTCATAGTAACTTTTCAGAAAAAGATATATAGCTTGTGCCAATGAATTCTTCTGATTTAGAAATAATAACAGTAAGCAAGGCTATAAAGTAAATTTAAAATGTTCCCATTGGAATTTAAATTAAAGTACTTTGGTTAGATACCCAAGATAATGAACTAAATATAGGATGTACTCGTATGCTTAGAACCCTGTGTTTTAAGTTATCATTTATTGGGTACTCATTGTGTGTCACACATTATGCTATACACCCTTAAAACACCCTCACTGAACTGTTATGTGACTGATATTATTCTCCCCAATTTATATTACAACTATACATGGTCAATACCATTCTCCTAAATAATAGTTGAGAAGTTTGGGACACAAAGAAGTGAAATAGCATACCTAAGGACACACACCTAATAAGTAAAATAACTGAGTATGATGTCCATAACTTAGGTGTAAGGGTAAGGAGACTGGTCAGAAGACCTAAGTTTGAGTTCTTGTTTAAGTTGGTGAGTTGAGCATGTTTCTCCACCTCGTCCCTCCACTTTAATGGCAGTAAATAGATACAAGAGGGAATGAGAAGAAGTAGTTGACCAGAGATTTGACATAATTCTCCAGCACCATACTGATGATAAGCCAAAGTGGTGGCAGCTAAGCCCAGGACATGCTCAGGAGAAGGCTGGAACACAGGTGGAAACTATTCTTTAAGCAGAGTTTCCAGAAAGATTTTAAGCTCAAAGTCAACAGGTATCAAGAGTGGAAGTAGAAAATGAGGCAGACATCAAGGTGATGAATTGAAGGATTTCCTTCTAAACAGCTACACGAGTTGGCACATCCTCTCCTTGCATGCAGTGATGACATTTATTCCCAAGCTAAA
This sequence comes from Monodon monoceros, assembly GCF_005190385.1. Classification (NCBI taxonomy): domain Eukaryota; kingdom Metazoa; phylum Chordata; class Mammalia; order Artiodactyla; family Monodontidae; genus Monodon; species Monodon monoceros. The sequence continues at coordinate 10,722,044 of NW_021703778.1, forward strand.
AACCAAGATCTATTCTGTAAAAAGATTGAAAGAAATGTCTGGAAAGAACTAAAACTTCTAAATGGTTATAGTTCTCCCAGAGTAAACGTCTAGGGTGAGCCAGAAACTGCCAGCTTCCTTCTCAGGCATCCTAAAATGAATGTTGAAAGCCTGACAGTCAAGGGGAGGCCTACTGAGGACCTAGGCTGCTCATCTGCCATAGGAACCCATGCCATCTAGCGATGTATGTTCACCTAGCCCTTCAGCCGTAACACTGCTGGCCAATAGGGATCATATTTGAGATGAACTGGTAGCATAAAGGAGAAGAACTTGTATGAACAAGCAAAACAACTGAACCTGGAACAAACAGCAATAATACAGGGAACAGAAGACAATTCAATAGATATTTTAATTAATATCTCAAAGAGATTTAAGAAAATAAACATACAATTATGAAAAAGAAATAATTAGAGCAAGAAAGAGTTCATGGAAAGTAAAAGTGATTGCTAAATGAAAACTAATTTAATTTTTCAAAAAGGTAGAAAAAATAAAATCTTCTAGAAAGTAAAGTAAAAAGAAAAAGAGATGAAAAATGAGAGAAGAGCTAAGAAATACAGGGATCAATCCAGAAAGTTGAATACCTAACTATAGGAGTTCCAGAAAGAGAAAATGCATAGCAGAACGTAGTTTTAAGCCATCATAAAAGAAAATTACTGAGTGGAAAAGTCTAAAAGGGCCAACTAAGTGATGAGGTTGATGAATAAAAAGAATCACATCTAAGCACATCATCATGAACATTCAGAACCCCACGGAAAAAGAAAAGATCTTAAGAGTTTCCATGAGGAGAAAAGATTACCTACAAAGGTATAATAAATCAGGTTAATATCAAATTTTTCACCAGCAACAATGAATGCTAAAAACAATGTAACAATGTCTTTAAAATTCTGAGGGCAAAATGACTTTCAACCTATAATTCTATATACAGACAAACAATCAATCATGCATGAAGACAAAGACATTTTCAGACACGGGGAGACTTAGAAATTTTACCTTCCACAGATTCTTTCTGAAAAAGTACTTGAAATTGCGTTTTAGGGGGTGGGGAAAAAAGAAGAATTCTTGAAATAAGAGGACCAGCACCCAACACACAGTTGGATCCAAAATTTCAATAATTTGAAAATAGTTCCGTGATAGTTATTCTGCAGAAGACCTAAAGCAATTTGTACAAATTATGGGACTCCAAGAAGCATGTCTTCAACAAAAATGTAAATTTTCTTTAACAAACGATTGATTAAGAAGTTGGATGATCTTAGAAATAAGAAAACATAGGGTTTCTTTTTATTTCTTTAACGTGAAGAGAAAAGCAATTGGCAGCTGCATGGAGGGAAAATAGGTGAAAAGTCTCCTGTAAGACATGCACAAACTAAAGGTAACATGGTTTTGTGCAACTGATCTAAAAAAAAGGGAGAGAAAATCCATTGGTCCTTGAAATTTGGAACATTCTAAAAATGGCATAGATTCAGATATTCAGATTTTAATTTTTAGAAGCAACTAATGGACAAAACACAGAAGTGGGTTTTGGGGTTTTTTTTTTACTGCAGTGACAGACTGAAAATGTTACCATCTTGAATTACCTAAAAATATTTGAATAAGAGTAGGAGCATAAAGAAAGAAAAGAATAGAAGATACTATTTTAAATTGATGGATATAAAAGTCAAGGTAACCAATAGAAAAATTTTAAATATAATTAATAAAACAATGGAGAGAGTAGAGAAAGGAAAAGTGAAATATAAAGAAGCTAAGTTTCACATTTGTCGTATCAGAGAAGCTGATCATCGTATCATCATCAGTGTATCATGGTGATGATTTTAATCCCCAAAATTCATAATCCCAATTTTCCATTGATAATGCTCTTCATTAGAGATGTACTTCTGCCTATACTTCCTTTCCTATGGTACAAAGTCTGCTTCCTCCAAATTCATGTCCAAATGTTTGTGGTGTCCCTTCTGGCTTTTCCAGTCTCACTTCTGTATCTTGTGCCTCTCACTGGCACTTTCTGAGGCAGCCCCTAACCAGACATCTTAGTCCTCACCATAAAAGACAACAGAGTGAGGCGGGAAATGCCAAACGACAAGACCTGCCCGCCACAAGCTTGAGAGAGGTAGGGGACCCGCTGCATGTCATCTCAGGCATGCTGGTGAGGGAGAAAAGTGTTTTGCCCCTGAGTTTGCCTGCTGTGCCTCTGCCTTTAGTCTCCTGCTGTTTGTGTTTGGAAAGGGTTTCACCGTACAGGTTTAAGCCAGGGAGCAAGAAAAGTACCCAGCTGATTTTTGCAAGAAATTCTAGATTTTCAATCTCTACCTCCCTTACCACTCAACTCTTTCCGTGTATTCATTCACAGCCAAGAATGGAGCAGCTGTAAATAGCTTCTTTGACTGAGATCTCATCAGAGAAGCTGGAAAGCCCAAGCTCTCAGAGCTAAGGGAGGCACTGGGCAGGAAGGCCAAGACAGAAAGGAGGAAAGAAAAATGGAAAGCAAAGAAAACGAAAATACATCCACAATCTACATAGTACTACAGGGCTAGAAATTTGTAAAGCCCTTAACATGTTTCTATATTTTAACCACTTACTGAGCACCTTCTACATCCCTTACTCTCATTTTCTATGTCAACCCCCCCCACTACATTCCAGCAACATTGACTTTCTTTCTGCTTTTAGAGCATTTGAAGCTCATTCCTATCTCAAGGCCTTTGTTCTCGCTGTTCCCTATCTCAAGCATGATTCCTAAGCTTAAGCTTGTTTCATGGCTGTCTCCTCATCCTTCATTTCTTAACTCAGAGTCACATCTTCAGAGAGGTTTTCCTTAATCACCCTATTTACTGCAACACGCCTTACCTCTCAGCCATTCTTTACCACATCATATTTATTTTCTTATAGCATTTGTTTGTATCAAGAATTATATTTATCTTGCTTGTTTGTCATCTATGTCCCCCCACCCACCAAAAAAATCCACAGGTACAGGGATTTTTATCTGTCATTTTCACTATTATATCCTCAGTACCCATACTCCTAGCCAGGCGCATGTTATATACGTTATTATTTTATTTTTATTTTATTTATTTATTTTTTTTTGCGGTACGCGGGCCTCTCACTGCCGTGGCCTCTCCCGTTGCGGAGCACAGGCTCCGGACACGCAGGCTCAGCGGCCATGGCTCACGGGCCTAGCCGCTCCGCGGCATGTGGGATCCTCCCGGACCGGGGCACGAACCTGTGTCCCCTGCATCGGCAGGCGGACTCTCAACCACTGTGCCACCAGGGAAGCCCACGTTATTTTTTTAAATAACACATTCCATACATTATGCTAAGCTCTTTACATAGGTAAGATTGTTTACTCTTTACAGTGTAATCTGTACTCTTTGCAGATAAAGAAATTGAGTCACAGAAGGAAATAACTTGCCCAGTATCACACAGTAAGTGAAAGTGGAAGCTCATAGATTCAAATCTAGGTTTTTAATCCTAAAACCCTTCTTCTTAGACACTATTCCATACTTCCTGAAATATGCAAGGCACTTTCAAGAGGCAGTGAATATGGGAAGTCATGAAATGTGGTCCTTGCATTTGAAGGACCTGTAGAACTGGTTGGGGAAATATTATGTTTACATAAAGAGACAAATTATAACAACCAGAGGCAGCTGCTCTCATGATAGTCTCTGTGATCCCCCTGCCTTCATAACCTTCTAGTCATTCTGCCCTTGCCAGTAGGGTCATGGCCGGCAGCCAAAGTTTTTGGACGACTACAGCTGAAGCTGCCAAGTATTTACAACTCTTAATTCTTACTCTTAAAATCGTTTAAGAGGAATTTTATGTGTTTCAAGCTTATCAGATACTGTTTAATTTTTCCCAAGTTTGTGTTTAAGGACCAGCTCCTTGTGAATTATGGAGACTTTGGTTTTTGTTTTGTTTTTTTGAAATTTATTTTTATTTATTTTTGGCTGCGTTGGGTCTTCGTTGCTGCACGTGGGCTTTCTCTAGTTCCGGCGAGCGGGTCTACTCTTAGTTGCGGTGCACGGGCTTCTCATTGCAGTGGCTTCTCTTGTTGTGGAGCACGGGCTCTAGGCGCGCTGGCTTCAGTAGCTGTGGCACACGAGCTCAGTAGCTGTGGCACACGAGCTCAGTAGTTGTGGCACACAGGCTTAGTTGCTCCGCGGCATGTGGGATCTTCCCGGACCAAGGCTCGAACCTGTGTCCCCTGCATTGGCAGGTGGATTCTTAACCACTGCGCCACCAGGGAAGCCCCAAGACTTTGTTTTTGATACAGACTTCTGAAGCTGTCCCCACATGTCTTCTTCACAGGGTCTGAAAGGGCCTAGGAATGTACTATCAGGCTTTTCAGGTGATCCTGATACCCAGCTAAGTTTGTAATCAGTGAATAATGACCGTAAATTAACGTTTACTTGATGACTCAGGGTCTTTTTATCTGTGCCTGTTATTAAACTACAAGTTCACTGCAGCCATAGCCAGTGCAAGTGATGGTCACCACTTCCCTGGGTCTCAATTTCCTCATGTGTAAAAGTAAAAATAAGTTGGATTACATGATCTCTAAAATCCTTTTTACTTCTAAAATTCTAATTCTTCAAAAAGGAGCTTTCCCAGGATGTTTACTAGAACATTGTTTCTTTCAAGAATGCCCCAGTTGTTATTTGCTTCTTTCTCAAAAAAGTGGAAAGACAAATAGATTTCTAAATAACTTTCAGAGGGCTGTAATATGAGGGCCTTCCCACAAATCTAATTATTAAGTTAGTACCTGAAACAGCTTTCTGAAGTGTACCTTATCCAGATTAATAGTAATCTTCATCTTTCTCTTCATGAGCTTTGGTCTCATCTCTGAACATTCACAACATCATCTCTCATTTCTCTGTAATCAACACAGTATACAGCACCACGCTCCTCGTTTCTTGCCCCTGAAGCTCACATGTACTACATGTTTATGGATGGCACAGGAGGAAGTAGGCATGCATCAGTTTGTGCTACGGTAATTTGTAAAGCCTAAACATTCTTTTCCATCATGTAGCCATTGTTATTTTTTAAGGTTTCTTCTGACAGGATTCTAAACATAGTAATGTTAAAAACTGTCTTTAAACATGTTAAAGCCTTAAATAATGTCTATATGTCATTTTAATTATTTCTTCTAGGAAATTTCATTTATAATACGTTCAAATTATGAACAGCTTCTAGTTGAATCAATAAAGGTAAAGTGGCAAACAGAGCATTTTAGGGAATTCCCTGGTGGTCCAGCTGTTAGGGTCTGAGCTTCCACTGTAGAGGGCCTGGGTTGGATCCCTGGTCGGGGAACTAAGATCCTGCAAGCCATGCAGCGCAGCCAAAAAAAAAAAAATCATTAAAAAAACCAGAGCATTTTAAGAATATATATTGTAAGGTATTAATATTCCTTTAATGGGATAAGCTCTGCATCAGCCTGTTTATAGCTTTGACTTCCTGAGATAAAGTTCTGAAATGCAAGCACAGCCAACCTATCTTTATAATGATTAAATCGTCAGGAACTTGATTCCTCACTACTTGCTAGAAAAGAATAATTCAGTTTCATCAGAACTATGAAAGTGCTCAGTGGTAAACAGAGCTTCATGAAAAAGTAAAACACTATTCCACAGCATCATAGATTGCTAACTGTTTTTCATCTTTTCATTCATCTCCATTTGTTCCCTGTCCACACTCCTCTCTACACCCTACTTTCTCCCTCTCTCCTCTGTTTGTCCCCACAGAGGTTCACACACACACACACACACACACACACACAGACACACACACATTTTCTTTTCCAAATGCATCCTTTAATGGGAAATCTTAAATATGAGACATTTAGCTATATAAGTAGCAAATCCATGCTTAGCAACAAGTTCTGGAAATAATTTGGCCAGATGTTCTTTTTGAGCCTTAATGACATCTAAATGTGAATTAATATTCCATCGATTCATCAGAATTTTCCAGTTCTCATTCATGTCAGATTCTATATATGCAGTGATCTTATGTTCCAGACAAACACATAGAAATGTGATCTGACAAAGTCACACACACACACACACACACTCACACACACACACACATACACACACACACACACATAGATACATATAGAACTCTTGAAATAGGATAGCCACAGAATAGCATTTTTATATGTGTTCCCTCTATACCAGCTGCTTTCAACCAGAGACATTTTTACCCCTTAGGTGATACTTGGCCATGTTTGTAGACATTTTTGATTGTCACACTGGGCAGGGAGGTTGCTACTGGCATCCTGTGGGTAGAGTCAGGGGTGCTGCTAAACATCTTACAGCGAAAAAGCCCCCACAGAAAAGGGTTATCTGGCCCCAAATGTCGATAGTTCTGAGGTTGAGACACCCTGCTCTACATAGTGGTCTAAGGCATCAAATAAGGGGACAGCCAAACTCTTCATTCCATTCCCGGCAACTGACTAGAAAAGAAAGAGAAAAAACACATACCTCCACAATTCCATTTAAATCTCTTTAACCAAAACTAGTTACAAGGCTACGCCACAAAGCTTTTATTTCCACCCTGAAACCTCTAAGCACTTTAGAAAGGAAAGACAGATTTAGTCCCTCTATTTTTAGTTTATAAGTGGTCTTGTATTCTCACTGTCCTATCCATCTCCCCACAGTGTGAGTGAAACTCTTTGCCAGATGGTGTAGGAAAGATTTTGATAATCCTTACCTCACCTATTCTGAAAATAAGTTTCTGCAGCTTCTGGCCCGATGTTTTGTGTATTTCACATATATTAAAAAGACAGTGTGGTTACATGTTTTAGTATAGCTTGTCTTGTTTTAAAAATTATTATGAAGACAAATAGCAATCTGATATACAGCAGTAAGGTCTAGGTTTTTTGTTTCCATATAGGCATATTTTGCTGCATATTGATAGCTTATAGATGATAGTAGAACTTTATAGTTGGAGAGACCATGGAATTTAATTTCCCATTTTCTAATATCACAGTTCATCAAATATAAGATGCCATTAATTGTAAGATATGCTATTACATTCTGTACCACTAAAAGAAAGTGTATGCCAATTGGAAATGACATGCCCCCAATCATTAAGACACATCTCAGTTTGAGAGACATCAAAATGTGGAAAAGGTACATCTTAGAATTGATAAAATACATTATTTTGTACTACAATACCTTTTCCTCTTTCTGAGATAAAAGCCATGTGTCTTGTTATTCTATAAAAATCCTTCCACGATAATGTAATAAGGCATACACGTTGGAAAACACATAAGTGGTGAGAAAACCAGGTTAAGAAAGTAAACCAACATCTTATGTAATTCTAAGTTCCCTTTTAGGTTATAAGTGCACTGGGTACTTTGCTAACTGGACAGGATTTTTTTTTAATCCTGTTTTGTCTTATTCTAAATGGGGGAAAGTTACAAGAGATATTATAATGAATAAAAATTAACTGGATTTCAATTAATTATAAGTATCAGTTAACTATAAAAGAGAAAGAGACTGCCTTCTTTAATAAAAAGGAAGGAAACTGTTTTTTGGAGAAAATGATCTTGGGGTCAGATCACATTTAAGCTAATCTCTGTTTTCTATAAATTCTACCTATAATGAAGGTAATAAAACTAGGTGACTCCTGTGATTGCTTTGAGGCACTATAATATCCTTTGGTGTAAAAGAGAAAGTCAGTCATGGTTCCTACGCTAAGTTTGGTATTGTAGAAAATGGGGCTGGGGGGGTGGGTACCTGAGAAAGACTTTTAGCCAAGAGCATTAATTTTTTCCTAAACTGAAGAAGTATTTTATAGAACAGCCTATCCACCTAAATCTTTTCATAGGTCAAGTTTTAGGAAGAAAGACTTGTTAGATGAGTAAATGCCCAGCCAAAGTAGAAATTACACCAGAAAAGTTTTCTTGCTAAAACTTGAAAAACGAATAATACTAAAAGACCAGCAAAACAAGCCAATGTACGTATGTGCCATAGCTGTGCTGGGCAAGAGCCTAATGATGCTGTTGTCTGCAAAGTGTCCGAAACATAGCCCCAAGACCGCTGAACTGCCTGTTTGCACATAGTGGCCATCAAGCTGCCAAAGTTATCAAAATTCCAATGTACTGTTTCAGTAATTCTGTTTAAATAACCCTGTGAACATCAATCCAGAGCTGAATAGAGAAGACAAACAAGGCACTAATGCTTCTGTACCAACCAAGTACAAATAACACCAACAGCATACTTCTTGGCATCCCAGTATATTACAATATAATCATAAAACACGGTGCATCTTGGAAAAAGGTAGCCTTAAAACCCTGAACAGTGAACAACAAACTGCTGCTTTTATGAAGTTGAAAGTAAAATTTGACTTATCCAGCAATTGAGGCCATAAAATCAGTCTTGTGAGGCATGAGTTCTCTCCCCAGAGGGGAGGCCTAAACTCCTGTCATTTATTTAGCAGTCTTGAAATCCCATTTCAGCTTCCGAATGCGTGTTCTAGAAGGTGGCAAGATAATGCTGTACCACTGCTACACCACACTAAATAGCCTCCTTTGAAGTATTAACACCAACTACAGAGTTAAGTCAGAGACAGGTTGTTTTTAAACAGTAAGTAGGAGCTTCAGGATGCCTAAACATTGATTACCTTGGGGGAAATTACACAAGTGTACTGAGGCCCTTGGTTTAGAAATCTGTGAAACAGCTTCTTGTTGACTTTAAGTAAATTTCAGGTGATCTTTCAAGATCTAGAAACTCAGATCATGCTTATTCTTATTTTGAAATGGAGTTCTCATTTCCCTTAGTATGTATACTTAATTCAGTGTACACCGAGAGGGCTTTCTCTAAATAGCCTATGAGTAAATGACCATGATAAAGTTAAACACTGAACATATATGAACATGATCTGCATTTAAGTGAGGATACATTAACTGGTTTCAGCATAACCATCGAAACTTCACAAGTTAAAGTGACACATTTAATTATGTACATAATCATAGACTTTTAGATTATAAGGAACCCAACAGGTCACCTAGTCCAGCCCCCTTTAATTTACAGATGAGGAAACAGGATTAGAAAGGCAACTGCTGCCCATGGGAACACCATAGTCAAGGATGTGGTCCAGGCTGGGGTCAATGTCTCCTGTCTCCAAGGCCAGTATTTCCCCCATGATCCACTGTAATTACAAGCTTTCGCAATAATAGGAATGAAACTAAGTCATTATATAAATTATAAATTACTATAAATCATGCGACTTTAATACAACTAAAAGTGTTCAATATTTAGGAAGACAGACGCTGTGACACAAAATATTTACTGAACTTCCTGTGTGATAACAAGTCCTTCATTTAGTCTTTACAAAATCCCAAAGATACACTTTACTATTCACAGCTTAAAGATGAAATAATTGAGACTCAAAAGCCTCAATAGCAGAAGTCCATCTAAAAACTCTGATCCATTACCCAGGTAGACAGCTCTGTCGTGTTCCTGTAGGTAACCTCTTCACCACTACCAGTACCCACAAGAGAGACAGGGTATGTTTGGCCTAGAGCAAGATGGTCATTTCTCTAATACTATGTAAATTGCCATCTGCAGAGATCTATACCAGAATCTCTGATGGAGGTGTGTGGGCACATGTTTGTGAAGGAGAGAGAAGTAACCCCTCAGGAGTCAGTGACTCAGTGACACCAATGTTACTTATGTAAGTTTCTAAAAAGGCGTTTCCACACTATTGTGGAAAAATGCACATCTGACATTCATTTGGTGTCCTCTTCTTCTGCACGTTCCTCCCCCATCAATATCATTTCCACAAGGTACTGCATTTATGTGTATCAGTCCTGTTTCCAAAGCCTCCTTGTTGCCCGTTGGATAGGTCGCTTAAGAACTCATAGAACAAAGAGTTATAAAGGTATATGGATATCGCCAAGTCTCTTTCCACGTTTTAATTGTGCAGAAACTGATTTTCAGACAGGTAATACAGCCAGTCAGAGACAAAACTGGGACTTAGGGCAAAGTTCTGACTCAAGTCTAATACTCTTCTCTCTATACAACATACTTGATTATATGATTGGCAAAAAAAAACAAGTGTCTGTCACTTATTTGGCCAAATATATTAATTATTTCAAGCCAATACCGTGTTACATTTTTAATAACAAGGTGAAAACAAAATTGGTAATTAAGAGATAGCAGCATAGGGTAGTAGAAAGACAATACAAGCCTCATAGCTAGATAGATCTAAATTTAATTCACGCTCCCTAATTTACTAGCTGTGTTGCCCTGGGCAAGTTGCTCAACTTTCCTGAAGTTGTAACTACCTGAGAATACTAAGAACTACATGCAGTGGGATATTTATAAAACATCTGACACATAGTAGATGCTCAATATATATTGGTTCCCATTAATTCTAACCCACCACAAAAGAGCTGTGCCGCTCTAGCAAATTCCTTTAGCCCTCTGGGTCTTACTTTCCTCCACTGTACAATGAGAAGAGGAAAGACACCAAATGAATTCCAACATCCCTTAAGGCTCATCAAGTAAGAATTCCCAAAGGTTCCTTTACCTTAATTTAAATTCAACAAACACTTAGGTACCTTATATTCATCCTAGGCACTAAACAGTTCCAACCACCACCAGGAACATGTCTATGAGTTCATTAGAATGGGCTCAAACTCCATAGTACTTTAAGTTCCACACAGAAAAATTAGTATACAAAAGCAAAGGACTTAACTTTGAAGAAAACTCTGCAAGGACATCACAAACCTAAGATGATAAATAAAAATAATTTAGAGTATACCTTAAATTGTTAGTCTCTTTTTTTTTTGCTGGGATAGAAGATGAGAACTTAAGTGTTTATACTATAGGTCTATAACAAGACTCAGGAGCCATTTAGGTAAAGCACTAATGCCATTTTGGGGGGGAAAAAAAGAGCAATAAACTTCTCTTCACATGTGAGTCTTACACTAGGCCTTAAAATTTAAGAAACCTGTGTCATTCTGAAGCAGAGGGGAATAAAATTTATTCTGAGAGGTGTTTTACAGTGATAAGCATTAATATAAGAAGGTAGTTGACCATGTTTTCCACATTACTTTTGAATTTCATATTTCAGATTTGAATTCTCTAAAAATACAATATAATTTAAATCTTGAACCTTGTAAGTAAGACCTGGGGAAATATTAGCTGAAATAGTAACTGAAGTTAAATGAAAATCTTAACTACAAAGTTTATCCTCCTCTTCTCTTCCATGAGGAAATCATTAGCAAATTTTTTTTATTACAGATAAGGCTTTTTGCAAATAACACTCTATAGATTCAAAATAGATTTAAAATCATGATTAGAGCCTAGTCATGGTTTCTCAGAAATTCATTTGAGGTTTACCTGTTACCATACCTGTACAATATTATTCACTTACGTTATAAAAGTTTAGAATACACATCTTAGGTGATAAAACATCAACAACATCAAAAACATTTGCCTTTTATGAGTATGAAGAGACAGAAAAGGCCCGTTGAAATTTATATATATATATGGCATAGTGTGAACCAGAGGCAGAAGGCCTGGATCCTATTTCTGCTGTTGTTAAAAGCTCGATACGTGATTCTTGGACAAGTCACTTCACCTTTCTTATCTGTTTCTTTATGAAACAGGAAGAACCATCTGATCTAAGATTTCTTCCAGTTCCTATAATTAACATCTGTGCGAATCCTCAATACAGTACTTGAGGAGCATGGGACATGGGGCAAAAGTACTCACAGGAGAGCACTTATTCTGCTCTTCATGCGTGCTGCTAGGAGGAGCCAGATTCTGTAGAGAGCCACACACTAAATGGCCTGGCTTCGTGCCTTGGCTAAAGAACACCATCGATGACTAGGAAGGCACTTAAAGAGACTCAGCCAGAGGAAACAATCTATTTTCTGAACATAGTCCAAAAATTAGATAGGGTCGTGTGAGCCTACACAACATGACCCCTGGTGTCTCAGCCTTTTATCTTGGCCTGCGGAAGGCCTGAGTTCATGTAGGTGACCTATGGTTTCTGAGCCTTATGAGAAATACTTCTGAAAATGAATGGTTCTCATCCCCAGTCTCACATCTGACCCTTGAAAATACATATATTTTTATGCAGCAGCTGCAATACATGCAGCACTCCTAGGACACCTTCATGAGACAGAGTTTAGCATAGTGGTTAAAAGTGTGAATCGAGCTCAAATCCCGACTCTACTGCTTAACTGCTGCGTGATCTTAGGAAAGAAGCTTAATCTCTCTGTGCTTCAGGTTCCTTTTCTGTAAAATGGGGAAACTAATAAAACCTAACTCAGGTTTGTCGTGAGGATTAATCAAGATAATACATGCAAAGCAGCACAGAGCCTAACATAAAGTATCAATATACGTTAGTAAGCTGGATGAATGGATAGATCAATCGATCGATTGATCAACTGATCTTTCAGTCCTGGGCCCTGGGACTCCCTGAAAAGGCTTATGCGAAGGCCAAAAGCAATTTTCTAGCAGTGAATGGCATCTGCAGATCTTTTCTGAGCAAATAATATAGCAAAGACTCAAAGCTGGGCTCAGCTTTTACTAATAGGATCCTACAAAAATCAGGAGGAAGTAAGATTATCCTTAAAGTAGGAAAGAGTTACGCTGGTTTAAGACAAGATCCTTTAAAGAGATAGACACACCAAAAAAATTTAATATGGTCATACAGAATTAGAGAAAGGAGGTTACTTTTCATTTATACCTTCTCAAGTGTTGCCAGCATTAAAAGCCACAGAATTTTATAACTGGATGGCTCCCTAGAGACCATCTAGTTCAACTCCCTTACTTGATAGGTAAGTTGTTGAGGCCCAGAGAGATTAAGCAACTTTCTTGAGGTCATTCAGCAGTAAATAACAGTGCCAAGACAAATAAGCTTTCTGACTCCTCCCATTTGCCCACCCAGTACTCCCCCTGGTAACTTTCACCAGGTCATCATCCTGTCCTTGTTGTACCAAAAGGGCATTAAAACACACACAGGTTTCTCGCTTTTGCCCAGTTTCCCAAAAAGTACAGAAGCAACCTCAACCCCCAAGACCTTCTTCCCATTGGGAATTGGGGAGGATACCAGTCAATCTGTGGCCTTCTCCCAGGCCTTCTTTGGAGTTTCCACTCTTTCCTTTCTGTTCCTCATGTTCACTCAACAGGGCTACTTCTAAAAGTCCCTCACCCCAAAAATCAGGCACGTCCCAGGGCACAAGTTACCACCTGCTAATCTGCAAATTCTCATCTTCCCACAAATGCTACACCTTGAGGCAGGAAATACAGAACTATTACTAAATTTTCTCTGAGCTCCCTGAGTGCATTCAGTGAGAACTGATCCCTCCCTCCCTAGGATGACTCAACCAGGTTCATTTATAAAGTGTGTGTATGTGAAGGGCCAGAGAACCCTTAGGTGTGCCTAACACAGAAAACAGGAGAAAGAGGGGACCAAGGAATGGGAGATGGGTTGAGGGAAGGAGGGAGACAAGTAGAAGGAGCGCACCTGTCAAACTGCAAAGTATGGATCCTAGAGACAGCTGTGCTGCTGGGACTGACTCACTGCTGAAGGGACAGAACTGCCCAGGGGATTGCAGCGTTTTCATTAGGCGCTCTGGTAACTGACTAACAACAGACTGGCGCCTCAAACTACACACGTAGGAGGAAGTAGGTAGAGGCTATCCCGAAGTAGCGGGAATAACGAACTCTTTTCTTCCCACTCCCTTTCCTACTCTTGTGAGTTGGCACGCCACTCTGTGCCTGGCTGGCATGCCCTGAGCTTGCCAGGGTGCAGTGCATCACCCCTGACCGGTAACTCCCCTCCCTGCTCTCCCGAGGGTTAGAGAGAAACATAGGGCATCTCTCAGCTCTACCAAGAGCTCCCGTCCCTTGCCCCTTGCAGGGGAACTGATTTGAGAGAAAAGCTTTTGCTGAGTGTCTGAAGCTGACAGATGCGGGGCACTTCTTGTCCCTAAGCACTTGCGCCTGCGTGGGGTGTCCCTCAGCCTGAGTCTCTGCTTTGAAGGTGGGAGGCCTAAATGTCACAGCCACAGTGTTCCTTCCCCACACGCGCACCTACCCATGAACCCGGAAGGAAGGCTTTGCTTTTATCTTTTTTCCCTCCCTACCTGAATTCCGGGACCAGGTTAGGCTGCAACCCGTAGAAAGCAGCGGAGAGAGTGACCAACCACCCGGGCTTGTAACTGCCGTTCTCGCACTCCAGATAAGGCGGAGACCACTTGACGTGGCTCTTGTCCCCGCTAAGACCGTCCCTGCGCCGCCAGCTGTGGCCCAGGCCCCGGGGCCCCTGATTGGAGCCGCGGCGGTGCAAGTGAGTCCTCCACTTGCGCCGGAGGCCGTGGAACCACTCGGTCTCCAGCGTGGCGTTGGCCAGGTGGTGTGCTGAGGAGGACAGGTCCTGGAGCAGGATGCGACTCTCCTCGCGCGTGGCCTGGAGGAAGACCTGCGGGGCTGGGGCGGACAGCGACTCGGTGCTGAAGGTGATGGCCGCCCGGGAGATGCTGGGCTCACCCTCCAGGAGGCTCCGCACCAGTGCCCGGTACCACTCCAGGTCGTCCTGCGAGTTCTGCTCCCGCGACTTATTGCTCTGCAGCATCATGTTGAGGAAGTTGGTGGCGTGTGTCAGCGTGTCCAGCGCCCCGTGCAAGGAGGAATGGGAGCTGGCTAGGGCAGGCGACTTCCCCGGCAGGCCCGCCAACTCGTAGCGGCTGGAGCAGTTGGCTCGCTTCAGCTGGTGGGAGTCCCCGGTGTAGAGGTAAGAGGCCACGTCCATGGGCACCTCCTCGGCGATTTTCTGCGCCAAGATGGTGCCGTCGGTGGAGCGGCTCCAGGGAGCCGAGGGGTCCGAGGCAGAGGCTCGAGCCGGCTGCTGGGCGTGCTGCTTCGCCCTCAGGGTCTTCTCTCGAGAGGAATCCGTCCGACTTGGAGGGTCGCGGCTGGCGCCGGCAGCTCCCAATCCCAGGTGAACGAGCAGGAGGCAGCAGAGTAAGGGGTTAGCCATGGCTCCCATCTGCCTCGCAGCAAGGAGAGGAGGTAACGGAGGGAGTCACTTTTTAAATTTTGGTCGTCAATCTATCAGCACTAAGACTTTTACTAGGAGTCTTCCCCCTTTTCAGCTGGCACCCAGTCCAAAAGGACTTTAAAGTAGGGATGTTCTGAAATACGCGCGGCTGACTGAGCTACCGTCGCAGGAGATCAGATCACCTGTGGCAACGCCGGCTGCTCCTGCTCCACCATGGGTCTGCTCGGGATTGCGCACCTCGCAGCCTGGAGCCCGGCAGCGTACATCCCCTCTCGCCGCCGGCAGCTATAGTTGGCCTGCTTACGTCTTTCTGCTTAGCAGCTTCCACCGCCGCTCTCATTGAGGTGTGTTCAGGAGCTGCTGCTGCTGCTGCTGCTGCCGCCGCCGCGGCCGCCAAAGACACTGCTCCATCGTCTCGCCCGTGGCAGGTCGTTCCCGCCTCCCGGCTCAGGCTCCTCCTCGTCCGCTTCGCCCCGAGGCGCGGAGCGCGCGCGCCCAGACCCGCACCGCGAGCGTAGCAGCTAGGGTTTCTTTTAAGGCGTTTGTCTTTCCGGAACCACGAGGGCTAGGCAGCTGGTTAATTGGAGTCTTTAAGTTTGGCCACAAACCACACTCCTGCCTCTCCCTGCTCTCGGGAGGAAAGCCGGTTTAAAGAGGCGGCTTGGCCGCAACCAAACCCTTGTAGGGCGGCTTCAAGTCGTCTTGTGCCCTGTTTGGCCGGCTCCTCTGTCAATCAGCCGACTGCCGTTTGTTGGGCTGGTGCGGGAGCTGTCCAGTGCTGAACCCGAGGCGCAGGAGGAGGCGGTGGCGCGGAATGCAGCTTCGCTGAGTCCTTTCACCCGCTCGCGTTCCCTGATGACTCGGGAACCTGAGGGGGTGAGAGGTGGGGTGGGCGGAGTGAAGGGAGAAGCGGACTTGTGGTGGCTCAGAGCGAAGGAAACTTGGATGTACCGAGGAGGAGGGTGTTGGCATCTTGCATGCTTAGTTAAATCAGCCTTTCCTTTTGCCTGGTAAAGAGGGAGAAAGTAGTTTTCATTTGTGGCTTAAATCGGAGGGAAGGGACGTAGGATGGAGACGTGTCCTCCCGAGCATCTGCTCATTTTGGGCAAATTATCAAATCTTCTTCCTTGTTGTCGGTTAAAGAAATGATTAAACCCTACTTGCCGAGGTCTTAGCTATAAGGGAGTAATGGAGACATCTACCGGCTGAACTTTAAGGGGAAAATGCCATATTAAAGGAGCCTCTCTGCTTGAAAGGGATGAAGGGGAACCTGTGGAAGTGTAAGCAAGTGAATATGTGGAAGGGAGAGAATATGTGCCGGGGCAGGACTCGGACTGTGAGAGAATGAGAATGAGTCTGTTGGGCGGGAAGGGAAGCCATTCTGACTGGGAGTTCCTAGAATTAATGGATGTAAGAACTAAGACATCTGGTTAACTATAGGTTGGGATGTCCCAGCAGAAGAAAGAAGAACTGAATAAGTATGCCAAGACCCCCCAGAATGATTGGAAAATCCCTTAACACAGTCTAATGGTTTTATTTGAAGCTTTAATAGGGTCTTCTGACATTTTCATTCTGAAAATACTAATTAGTACTTTGGATGGGTATGGTTTTATGCACCTCCACCTTCCATATGCACCTCCACTTTCAAATTCCCCAAGAAAGACACAGGATAGAAAGTCTCAAATTCACTTCGATTCCCAACTTAAAAAAAAAAAAAAATTACCTGTGGCATTCTAAGGTAGCACTGCTTAGATTTGCTTTATCATTTCATTTTATTCTTCCCGTTGAGAAAATACCTAAGCACAAAAATTTAAGCTCCAAAGAGCAAAAGTTTGTCTGCATTGGTCACTGTAGCATCTTGAGCACCTAGAACACACAGATGCCTGGCACATAGTTGGTTCCCACTAAATATTTGCTAAACTAATGAATGAACCAGAAGATAATGATGATGAAGCTAATTATTTAGGAATCCATCTCCTTACCTAAGAAGAGAAGTCTGCCTGATGTGTCAGTGGTGAGGGCTTTTGGAATAAGACATAGCAACCAGTTTTCCAAACTGCAGTGTATGGTCTCCAAGGGAGTTTTTATAGCTTTGCAAAGAATTGTTATTAGATTTGTGTTTATTTACAAGTAGAGTTCATGTTCATATCTGACTTGTTTAAATTTTGCTTTGCAGTGTATACGCTTTTGCCAAATAAAGGTCATCCCAGTTTAATCCTCTACTATAGCACACGTGGCAATAATAGGAGTTTCTGTTTGTTTAATTTATCAGAGTACACAATATGATTTTCTATTTAGTTGTCTAAAGACTGGTGTAATTTCATCATTAATTGATTTTTTTAAAGAAAACCTGTATAACTAATTAACAATCCTTTAAAATTTTCTAGTATTGCATTTTAAAAGGAAGATATAATTTTATTAGTCAGTCCTTCTATAAGTAATTCAATGACTTAGCATAATTGAAAGATCTGGGTTCTGGTCCTATCATTATTTTAAGCAAGATATATGGACACTAACAATATATTTGAAGTTTCTGTGTCTCGGGATGCAAACTGTATGTGGGCCTCGTGATTTGACACTGAGGGAGTACTGAAATGACACCTGAGCCACTCTCCTGGAGTGCCAGTTCTTCCCCTAGTGCACAGCTAACAAGAATGGAGCAGGCTATGAGAGGCTCTTGCAATTTGGGCATTCCCTTCAGGGGATCACCTTCAGTCTACACTGCCAAACAACAGAGGTGAACTAGTTAGGTCTAGAACAACACTGCCCAATAGAAATATAATGTGAGTCACAAATGTGATCCACATATATAATCTCAAATGTTCCAGTAGCACATTTTAAGAGTAAAAAGAAAAAAAGTGAAATTAAATGTAATAATATATTTTATTTATCCCAATAGACCCAAAATGTTATTCAATAAGTAAACAGTATGACAGTTATTAATGAGATATTCTACATTTTTATACTAAATCCTCAGAATCCAATGTGTATTTTACACTCACAGCATATGGAACTTCATACTAGCTACATTTCAAGTGCTCAATAACCACCTGTGACCAGAGGCTACCATAGAATACAAGCTCTGGAAGATAGTACATCGTGGTCTAGAATGATCTAGAAAACCTAGGTTTACTCACGATAAGGTACCATGGTCCAAATGGTCTAGGAGGCCTGTCCATTTAATAGATCTGGAGTCAAGGAAACTAACTGAGCAGATAGACAACCCTACGTCTATGTTAGTGTCTGTCACTGAAGGAGATCATCCAAAAGAAGTTATCATAGGGG
>NW_021703778.1:10749616-10753547 GCF_005190385.1 Monodon monoceros
GGGGAACCCAAGATATAACACATACTCATACCCCTCTAAGCAGACTACAAAATTCCACAGCAACTCACAGACATATCATTCAACAAATGTTGGCTTAGCCTCTGCTGTGTATCAGGCATCATGCTTAGTACTGGGGCAGACACCTGCATGATGGACACATGGACCTCACAGTCAAGTGTATAGAGAGAGAAACAATAAAAAAAGCAAACAAAACATTTTAAAATTACATATGTGATCAGTGCCATGAAGAAAAAACGCTGTAAGTTACAAAGAGTGCATGGTAGGGGGCAGGGAGTGATCTTAGAGAGAGAGAGAAAGAAAAGGAAGACTTCTATGAGGAGGTAAACCGTTGAGCTAAGATGTAAAAATGAGGAGTAGTTAACTAGGTAGTAAGTAGTAGTGAGGAGCTAAGGGTAAGATGAAAAGAAACTTAGCAGGAAAGAGAAATGGGAAAAGATGACTGCATTAAGATGAAGTTCAATATAATATAAAAAATACAAACAATTGAGACAAAAAGAAAATATTTATAGGATAATCAAGGTGATCCTGGCATGAATAGCACCTCTGTCCACACAATTACACGAGCGTGATTTGTAGAGGAGATAAATATCCCTGTGTAGCCCAAGTTAAGAGCTAAGTATCTAAATGCATATTAATACTGTGTGGGAGCTTGACTGTAATAGGTCAGTGTATACAGACCTGTAGGCCCTGTGTGACAAGGCCCAAAGCGTTTTCATCACAGCCTGAAAAGATGAAAGCAGTATGTCCACACAAAGACACACACATGAATGTTCACAGCAGCTTTACTCACAATAGCCGAAGTCCAGAAACCACGGACAAGGCCCATCAACTGGGGAATGGATAGACACAGTGTGTTACAGCCATATGGTAGAATCCTAGTCAGCCATAGCAATGAACAAATTGCCCGCACATGCTGTGTCACGGATAAAGCTCAGAAACGCTATGCTAAGTGAGAGAAGCTGGACCAAGAGACCACACGTTGTATTGAGATGTGATGTCCAGAAAAGGCAAATGTATGGAGACAAAGGGTAGATTAGTGGTTGCTTGGGGCTGGAAATGGGAATGAGAATCAACTGTAGAAAAAAAAAAAAAAAAAAGAATCACCTATAAATGGGCACAAGGGAATCTTACTGAGGGGGATGAAAATGTTCTAAAACTGATGATGGTAGCTGTACCACTCAGTAAAGTTATTTTCAGTAAAGTTATTTAAAATCATTTAAGTTTTACACTAGAAACTGGTGATATGTAAAATGTACCTAATAAAGTTTGTTAAAAAGAAAAAAAGAACTACCAACTCTAGGTATTCTCCAAGATTGACTTGATTTTCTAGAATCAGCCTTTGATTCTAGCTAGAATCATCTTAGTTCTTAGAACCGATTCTGTATGATAATGGTTTACCTATGCTGATTTAATGCTATCTGTGAACATCTAGGTGAACAACCGAAGAAGTTTTGGGTAGCATTCTCATCTATATTATTTATTATTTTATTTTATTTAACAAATACCTATTGGGGGGTCCACTATGTGCCAGACACCATTCTATATAAAAGTGATGCTGCAGGAAACAAGTCAAGTTTCTGCCATTGTGGCACTTACATTCAGATGTAATATGTCCTGTGAGGAAAAATAAAGTGGGATAAGAAGATATATCAAGATTGGAGGTCAGGGAAAGCACCTCTGTTTAAGTGGCATTGAGTAGGAGAGTGAACGGTGTGAAAGACCGATACATGGGAAGACTCAGGAGAACAACTTTCCCAGCCGAAGATAATGATCATAGAACCCCTGAGAGAGTATCAAGCCTGGTCTGTCCCAGGAACAGCAAAAATTTCTGTGTGGATAGAGGTCAAGGAAAGGTGGATGGAGAGAGAAGGCAACAATCAAATCACATAGAGCTTTTTGCACTGTGGCAGTGAGTTTTGGTTTTATTACAAGGGCAATTGAAAGTCATGGGAGGGTTTTGACAGGAGTAACAAAATCATGGGGGCTGCTATAGAGACTGACTGAGGAGGGCAAGAATAGAAGCAGAGAGACCAGTTAGGAAGCTGTTGCATTAGTCAAAGTGAGAGACAAGGGTGGTTTAGACTAGAAGTGGATGGGGAAAGCAGGATGATAATGGTTGAGATGGTTGAAAATTGTTGAATTCAGGATTGTAATATTCCAAAGGTCGTGAATGTGGCTGCCCATTCATACCCTCTGAATTTCAGATGCAATTAAGGTTTTCCTAGAGTAAGAATAATATTAATATATAAAATAATGTGTGCCAACTTCATTTGGGAGTAGAATCCTAATTTTAGAATAAAACTTAATTCTATTCCTTAGAAAAATCACTGTTCCTATGTATCAGTTTAAAGTACTTATATCCCAACTGAAAAATGAGCACAAGACATGAACAGAAATTTCAAAACAGAAGAAACACATATGGCCAGTAAACACATAAAGCAAATGTTCAACCTCATTAGTGAGCGTGGAAATGCAAATCAAAACACGAGACATATGAGTTGTATCTATATGATTGGCAAAAATTAAAAAGTCCAATAATGCCAAGTTGTTGGCACTGGTTGTGGGAAGGATGGAGGAGATGTGGATTCACAAAATCTCTTATGCCCTGCTGGTAGAAATGTAAATTAGTATGATCGTTTTAGAAAATAATTTTGGATTATCTAGTAATGCCAAACATTCACCTACTCTATGGTCTAGCACTTTCACTCTTGATATATACACATAAGAAACTCTGTCCCATGTATACCCTATAATATATACAAGAATGTTAATAACATCACTGTTTAAACAGCACAAACCTGGAAATCCTGAATGCCTGTCCACAGGAGAACAGATGAATGAACTGTGTTATCCTCACACAGATGAAAATAAAAACAAGGAAATTATGAACACAGGATTCAGGGAGATGGCTGACCTCCTTGGGTTGGGGGGAGGTATGAGCATGGGATAGGGTACCCCTCACCCTTTACAATTCATTGGACTGACAAGTCTGGCAAAGAAATGGTGTAACTGTTCCAGTAGGTGCCAAGATATTACTCCTCCTCGGTAACACAGTCAGCTTTTCTGACTGACTTAGCCCAATGGCCAACAGTCTACTTGTGGCCAGTTTCGGTGCTCAGACAGGGCTCTGAGGGAGGTATCTGAGATCAGAAAGGGTTTTTAATGCCTGCCTTCAACTGTGCTGAGCCTCTGTCTTTGACGAAGTCCACTCTAGGAGAAATCTGATTTCACTTCCGGAGAGTCCAGCCCTTTCTTCTCTTCCATATCAGTCTCTCTACTTATGGAGTCTGTATCCAGAGCACTATTTCAAGACCTCCAATGTGTCTCCTCAAAGACTGCCTGACCCACTTTCCAGATGGAGCCAACATCATCCTCCATCTGATCCATAAACCATGAACAGAAGGCTGAGGAAATGAGAAGCTGCGCTCCCACTGGGAGGGGAGTGAAGCTTCCAGCATGGGGTGCACAGCATGATCACAGAGGCACAACACAGTTCTCCAGAAAGCCAATTCTGATGAATGACAGAACAGCCGGTTCCAGATGAAACTATCCTGGATTTTCAAATACGAACAGTAACATTGAAATGAGATAAGACTTACCACCAATTGGACATATTTAATTATATGTATTATGATTATTATGGCACCTGAAGACCAGATATAAATAGTAAGCCGTTCACATATTTTACCATCATAGCTATTTCTGGGATTCCCTCAGACAAAAGATGGGAGAGAGAAAGGATAAAGTGTATGAGCTTCTCTCCTGCCGGAAGGGCACAGGGCACTGCTCCAGTCCTCCTTCTCTAAAAAGGATTGAAGGTGTCCCATAGCACCTGAAAGAAGAAAATAGCGAGATACCCCAGAGAGGCTGATTTCAGTGTTCATTTAAAAGTCAAAGGTAGGGCTTCCCT
>NW_021703778.1:10753557-10756953 GCF_005190385.1 Monodon monoceros
ACCCACCTGAATTCCTCTTTTGGATTCTTTATCCTTATTTAAACCTGTCATTTGAGCAGCTGAAGTGAAAATATGGGCCCAGGATCTCCTTCTGAGTGAGAGAAGCACCTCTTCTCCAGCATCCTCACCAGAAGAAATCAATGAAAACAGCCTCCAATCAAAGGTCAAGAGGAAATCAGAAGGCAGGGGGGGCGGGGGGGGCGGGTAGTGGTGAGTAGCAATGAGTAGCAGGTTGGCCTGGCTACACTGGATCTTTCTGAGATCTCAAGGTTATCTCTCTCATAAGCTATCTTTTCCTGGTTGGATTTGACTTTTGTGTTTTGTTTTCATTTTCGTTTTGTTTTCTTACCATAAGAGTGGTAAGGCATTCAAGGTTAGGCAGTGAGGCAGGAGAAAAACGGCCAAGAAAACAGCCTGGCTGCCTTCAGCCTAGGCTTCTAAGTCACAGAGAACAAAAGGAAGTCCTCCCAACAGCTCAGGTCCAGCTGAACTCACCAGGATCAAAAGAACAGCATGCAAATTGGAGTCAAAGTTCTGTAGTCATAAACAATACATACGACTTGGGGGTGGTTTTCACGTCCACACAGAGCTCCCTGGGGAACCTCATTCATTTGGGTTGAGTTTGCAGGTCCTGGTCATGACCACATTCTCTGTGACCAACTGACTGATGGTGGGAGGCGGGAGTGCTGCCCATGAGTAAGCAGGGTGAGTGGGTGCAGGCCCTGTGGGCCGAGCTGGGCAGATCTCTGCCTCATACCCTGTACTCTGCAACTCAGAGACACCTCGGAGGGGAAAACAGAGGCACCATGAGGAGGTATTTAGACGCAAGAATAGGCAGCTGTCACCACGCCTCCCCCTGAATCCTTAGTTCCACTCCTGACCTACACAAACAAAGCCTTTTCTTGAGCTCTGACCATTGGGAAACAAGAGTCAAGATGCTAATCACCCAGATTTTGAAGCAACAGACTTTTCTGTTTCTTGTTTTTGTATCATCACATGGTTATAATTGTGGTTTACAAATTCAGATGTGAATGGATTATGGCTTTTAAATATTCTAGGAAACAAATTGTTACTTGAATATTTCATCTCAATGAGCAAATCAGCAATTCAGCCTCAGACTTTCTGGAAAGATCTGCGTCTCCCATACCAGATTGGACCAGGTTTCAAAGGCTTCGCACAGTGACAGGGTGCGGGAGTTTGGTCCTCAGTCATCTGTTTATTTCCACGTACTACCAAGATAGCCGCTGTTCCTGGTTGTATAGACCCAGACCTGGAGGCTCTCTGATGCATTCCAGACCACACATGGGCCTCAGGAATCTCTGTCCCGTGCAGAGCTGAACTCTGAAGTGCCTGCGATCTAGGGTTGCCAGATTTAGGGGGAATTATACACACACACACACACACACACACACACACACACACACACAAAAGAGGACCTCCAGTTAAATCTGAATTTCAGATAAACAACAAATTAATTTTTTAGTGTAGGTGCGCTCCATGCAATATTTGGAACATATCTTCTATAAACAGGACCTGGGTCGCTGTGTCTCTATGAACCTCTTCTAATACTAGACCAGGGGAACTTTTTTTCTGGGGAATTATTCTTCTCAGTGGGATTAAATGTTTTGAAACAAAGCTGGGAACATCCTGCAGATGGTTCTGCTTTCCACCTGCCACATAACTGCCCTGAGGCAATGAATTAGTCTACTACCTTGAAATGGCAAGGCAGGAATTAAGGTCTCAAATTGTTTATCTATACTTCCTTTCTTCCCTTTGTTCTTTCTCTTTCTCTCTCTTACTCTCCTCTCTGCTTTCTTTTTGCAATATCAAAGGAAAATATTGGAAAAATGCATTTTTATTTAGGTCAAGAAATCAGGCAGTTCTAACACTATGAAAGAGATTTATGAAAATACAATAAGACTATGTGAAGCCCAGGGAGTCAGAGTACCTTAGAACGCAAATACAAAGGAGTAGGTATGCTCACATCTCACAGAAATACTTTTTCTAAATTTATATTTCAAGACCCTAGACTTTTTTCTGTAAAAGTGTGATCCCATTGTAATTCAAAACAGAAGTTACTAAGAAAATGCATGGTTGTCTGATAACCACATATACTTGTTTTAAAAGTATTTTAAATATATTTCTATGTGTTTAATTTAATTGTTGATTGGACCATTCCAAGAAATCCAGAATACATTCTAAGGAATGAATGAGACAACTGCACAAAAACGTGTGTAAAAAGATGCTCATTGCAGTATTATTTATGATAAAGAGAGGACTGATTTAAGTGCCCTTTAATCAAATATTGATTAAATGAATTGTGCTATAATTACCTGCTACGGCTATTAAACCTGATAGTCTAGTCATCATTAAATCAGAGTTCCTATAGTAAGGAAGAGAAGTTAAAAGATAGAAGGAGTGTGGGGTTTCCCTGGTGGCGCAGTGGTTGAGAATCCGCCTGCCGATGCAGGGGACACGGGTTCGTGCCCCGGTCCGGGAAGATCCCGAATGTCGCGGAGCGGCTGGGCTCGTGAGCCATGGCCGCTGAGCCTGCGCGTCTGGAGCCTGTGCTCCGCGACTGGAGAGACCGCAGCGGTGAGAGGCCCGCGTACCACCAGAAAAAAAAAAAAAAAAAAAGATATAAGGAGTGGAAAAGAAGATATAAAACTGTCATTTTCCAATGACAACGTAATTATGCATGTATAAAATTCAAAATCATCTACAAATTATTTGAATTAGTAAGTTTAACAAAGTTGCCAGATACAGGGGCAATATACAAAGTCAGCTGTAATTTTATACCAATATAAATAGTTTGAAAATGAAAAATTTTTTTAAATTTATAGCAGCATCAAAAAAAAAAAAAAAAAAAGGAAGGGAAAAGATTTTCAAGGACTCTACACAGAAAACTATAAAATATTATTTAGTGAAATTAAAGACCAAAATAGGGGAAGAGATAGATCAAGTTTGTGAATTACAAGAATCAATGTTTTGAAAATGTCAGTTCTCCTCTAATTGAACCTATAGATTCGGTGTAAACCCAATCAAAAACCCAGCAGACATTTTGTATGTGTGATAATTAATGAACTAGTTTAAGGACTTCAATATAAATGCAAAGGGCCAAAAATAGCCAAGACAATCTTGAAAAACAAAATGTCCCAGATATCAAAACTTAAGATAGGGGCTTCCCTGGTGGCGCAGTGGTTGAGAGTCCGCCTGCCGATGCAGGGGACACAGGTTCGTGCCCCGGTCGGGGAGGATCCCACATGCCACGGAGCGGCTGGGCCCGTGAGCCATGGCCGCTGAGCCTGCGCGTCCGGA
This sequence comes from Monodon monoceros, assembly GCF_005190385.1. Lineage (NCBI taxonomy): Eukaryota > Metazoa > Chordata > Mammalia > Artiodactyla > Monodontidae > Monodon > Monodon monoceros. Next base: position 10,756,876 of record NW_021703778.1, read on the forward strand.
GCCTGTGCTCCGCAATGGGAGAGGCCACGATAGTGAGAGGCCCGCGTACCGCAAAAAAAAAAAAAAAAAAAAAAAAAA